>NC_133778.1:55389499-55411138 GCF_003597395.2 Chelonoidis abingdonii | reverse complement strand
GCAGTGACCACGGCAGCCGGATCTTCGGCCACCCCGGTCGCCACCAGCATTTAGGCGGAGATAGCTGGGGCAGGGGAGCATGGGGAGGGCTGCCTGCAGCAAGTAAGGGGAGGGGGCGTAATGTAGGGGAACTCTCCACCCCAGCTCACCCCTGCCCTGCCTCCTCCCCGAGCTTGCCGTGGCTCTTCACTTCTCCCGCCTCCCAGGCTTGCGGCACCTAAGCTGATTGGCACCGCAAGCTCGGAAGGTGGGAGAAGTGAAGCAGCCATCTGCTCGGGGAGGAGGCGGGGCAGCGATGAGCTGCTTCACTTCTCCCACCTCCCAGGCTTGTGGCGCCAATCAGCTTAGGCACTGCAAGCCTGGGAGGCGGGAGAAGTGAAGCAGTGAAGGCATGCTCGGGGTGCTCGTGCACAGAGCAGGGGTGCCTCAGGGCAAAGGATGGGGAGCTGCCGCACGGGGGGGTGCCTCAGGGCGGAGCGGGGTAGCTGCTACAGGGGAGCGGGGGGACACCTCAGGGCGCAAGGTGGAAGTTTCGCCTAGGGCACGAAACATCCTTGCACTGGCCCTGCCCTAACCACATTATTGCACATTGCTGAGACACTACACTCCTACGGCTTCTGCTGCTGTATGGCGCTAACACATCACTCCTCATATGGGACCTGATCCAAAGGCCAATGGAAAAATTCCTACGGACTGCAATGGGCTTTGAATCATCCCCCACTGCTGTAAGGATCTAGCTTTCTATCACACAGAACAATATGTCATATCAGTGCTTATTTAATTAAAACACTACTAATAATCTGCCCACAAGTGCAAGTAAAACCTCTCCAAGAAATTATTTGTGGTGTTTATAGGTAGAAGTAGCCCACTGATATTTTCCAATATTCTCACATCTATTAGTGAAAATGTTTGTTTAGCAGACTAGCAGATGGAGCGTTTCAGCTAACAATATACCACACTTTCCTGAAGGGAGAACAATTCAGTCCTTCGCTCATAACCTACTTAATACATGCCACATAGCTAAAGCCAGCCAGTCTCTGAAACAAGTTTGATAAAGGACATGAACAGTATGCATTAAAATCATAATTCTGAGGTGATGAGGGAAAAAATAAATAGTACTGCAGGCTATCCTCTCTATGATCAAGAATGCAACTACATTAAATTTAGTCCCAATATTCTGAGATCTGCACTGGCTACCTCTTTGTCTGTGGGCATACTTTAACATATTGGTCATGGCCTATGAATTCCTAAATCGGCTGGGACCTGCTTACCTGAGAAAACCTCTCTCCCTCATGACATACTGTCACATCTGCAGGCAGCAGAGAAGCTTCAGCTAGATCCCTCTCATTCTAAAAAAAGGAGCTGCTGGAACTTGCTTCACCCATTGGTCTGAAATAGCCAGAACCCGATGACCTTCCAAGCATGCTGCAAAAATCATTTATTTGACAGGGGTCTTGGAGAAGGCTGAGAGGTGGGTTCCTTGAGTGATTAAAGCATCTGTTTTGCTAAGCCGAGTTAACTCATGATTTGTATAGGCTTCTTTTTTGCTACTGGATGGTAAACTTTGGGAATTTAAGTTTAGTGATAAGGGTGCATACAGCTTTCTCTATGAGTGTTTCTTATTACTTAAATCTCGATAAATATTTAAAAAAAACAAACACATTGGTATCATAGGGTAACATGGTATGTTACCAAATAGGAAACAGAGCAGCCAATAAATGACATAATTGGTACTGCAGGAGCCTTATATCTTTTTTCCTCCTAAAATATAAATGTTAGCTAAACAACATTATCTAACATTGGCAGCAACTGTCCTTTAGTTCTGTGATTGTACAGCGCCTAGCACAATGGGCTTCTGGTCCATGACTGACACTTCTTTAGGGCTATGAGAATAAAAAAGATAAATTATGTATGTTTTACTGTAGATTGAGACATTCAAACATAGTGGTGCTGTATCTAATCCCCATCTTGCTTTATGGAGATCAATGGTTATTTTCTGCTATGTCAATATTGACTAGATAGCAAAGTCTTATTTAATATTCTCATGTCTATTCTTGTAGCTTTGTGATCACTGATGAAGTCCAGCAGCAGACACCACCCAAACCAACCATGATACTGTGCTAAGCTGAATTACACACAAAGCAGTTGATGCTGGAAAGGCAGGAATATATGCAGTATTCACTAGTTGACTTATCACTAGCAATTCTGCGTTGGAAAGGGTTAGCCTGAAGTTTTTAATACAACAGCTGACTAAATCCCTCTTAAGCTAGCCAAGCTTTCCCATTTAAGCTCATGTAATCAGATTTCCAAAGCCATAAAGGTGGCCCCTTTTGTTATAAATGCTGTAGCCTTAAAATACCTGCTTCCTATCCTAGAAGACAAATATGTTCTTTATCTACAGCTGACAGAATCCAATAATCAAGCTATTTCTTAGTGAAGTTGAGTTAATCCAACAAATACACAACACATTAAATGGACGCTCATAGAAAGATTTCCCCAGATTTTATATTTTAGCTGTTTAGTTTTGCTAAGGGCAGCAGGAGTAATGATTGCCCTAACTGCAGGATAAGGATAGCCATTTAGTCTATATTCTTGGTCTTACACTTTAAAAGGACACTATCACCTCCTGAGCACTTCCTAATGGTTGAGCGTGGCTCTGTTGTGGCTTGCCTCAGTTTCTCCCTTGGTGCGGAAAGAATCAGGTCACTTTAACAGCCTGGTCAAAGAGAAGCCAAACACTCTATTTTACAGCAGTAGATCTCCATTTAATAAGGCTTTCTGAAAGAGGCACTTACACAGTGGTTTAAAGGCTCTTACCTCAGAGCTCAGGCAAAACTTAAAAGTCCCAAAATAACAGTCTCTGAGTTCCAACAGCAGCTCCTTCTGCTGTAATGCCTCAGACTTCTCAGCTGCCTGGAAAGCACTGTAGTCTTTCCCTTGCTTACTCAAGATCTGCCCCAGGTTGGAAAGCTTTGCATTCTCTTCTCTTTCTGTTTAGAGTCTCTCAAACTCTCTCAGCTACTTATCCAATTACCCTCCACACAGGTGGATCTGGGTTGGCTTAGTCTCTTTCGCAGAGCCTGTCATAGGCAGGCTGGGTGCCTGACCTCTTCAGAAAGCCAGGCCCAGGAGCAGATACATTTAGGCACCTGAATCCTAGAAAACAGTCAAGACCAAAACTGGATCAGTTCTATCCTATAGCTATATTCCTTAGACTCATTTATTGGTGAGTAGATAAAAATATTTGATTTAAGCTTACAAATCAAATTTTATCTCAATTTTACCCCAATAAATTAATATACATTGGTATTCAATACAGGAATGTTTCTTGTGGGTTATTACTAGATCTGGACAAATAATGGATTTTTCAATTTGCTAGCAGTTTTAAAAAATAATCTTTCTGAGTCAAACCTAAAACAACAACAACAACAACAATTCAAAAAAATTTAGTGAATTGAAAAGCCAAAAAAAATTCAAACTGAAATGAATTGAGGTGTTTTTACATTACTGACAGGAAAAAAATTTAAAACATTCTGAGCCAAAAAATTCTGTTTTGACTTTCAGGTCTTTTGACTAAAGCAAGCAAAGGATTCACAACAAGGCCAGAGGAAGTAACACCTCCCCCGTAATGAGCTTAGCCCAGTGATTAGGGCACTCACCTAGCGTATTAGAGACGTGCATTCAATTTTCCCCTCTGCCTGATGCAGAGAAAGGATTTGAACTTTGCAGGAAAGTACCGCAGTCACTGGGCTATGGAAAGAAGTAGCAGATTTCATTTGAGTAGACTTATGATAGTAAATCCCTGTGCTACTTAAGCAGTAGTGAAACTGAATATATCCATTTGCATCTGACAAAAGCCGCAGAACACAGAGTAGAATCTGGATGTATTAAAGCATAATGACATACAATGGCATCACTGGGTGACATCACACAGCACATCTAAACAGGAATGTGAACACAATGGGAAGAAAGAGCTGAAGACCTTAATCAGATAGCCATGGCAAGAAAGCTGTATTTATTTTTTTCTGTATTGACCCAGATTCCTACTGTTGCTATTTTTGTGTCTGGTTTACCCATATACTTCACTTTAGTTCCCCAGTCATTTGGTAAGGTTCTGAACAGAACGTAAGGACGGTTTTAACTATATGCTGTAATGTTTCTTTGACAGTTTCAAGAGTATTTTTTGTTTCTAAATGTTGGATTTCTTGTCTTCATATAGTTCACAATCAAAAAGGAAGTTATTTAGCTTCTAAGATCTTCATAGGGCATGTATTGCTTTGTATACGGATATGAATGAGTGCATAGTCTCAAAACTTTAGTGCAGGAGCTTATATTTATTTTCTTTATCAATTAAAAAGAAATAATGTAAACTAGAAGGTGTGGAAGTAGGAAAAAAATAATGGCACCTTTTTCCCCCCTGAGATTCATGTTAGTTAGCAGCCCTTCACTTGATGTTGGTGAAGGAAGAGGAGGCTACATCTTTCTCTTCAAATGCTACCCCAAGATTCCAAGCAGTGTGTTCTCAAATCATTATCACTCCTGTTTTGCTATATTTGTTGAACTGCAACAGTTCTATGTTTTAGCTTTCTCCATGGAGTTTTCTTCCTTCATATTAATGGATACATATTACAAAGCTAATTAATTTATACAGTATCTTTGCGTGTAGTATAAGATAGGATTGTGCATACAAGGACAAACCTGGACTTTTCTCTAAAATTGTTTAAAATTGATTCACCTCCTAACAATAAGTATACATCAGACTCATTAGCAAACATCTTTCTGGATGACCAACATAATAACCATTCCAAATGCATGCTGATAAAACCTTTATGCCACACCCTCAGGTACTTAGGTCCATGGAGGAATGCATTCCAGAAAGTGGCAAGATGAAACAGCTTATAATGAGGTTCTCTGTACCATATACTAGGGACAAAATCCTACCTGGGTGCTATTCCAGATTCAGCCACTGCCTTGCTGTATGACCTTGGATAAGTCACTTCACTGCCTTGGGCCTCAGTTTCCACATCTATAAAGTGGGAATAATGATACTGGCCTCCTTTGTAAAGTGTCATGAGATTGATTGGTGAATGGCACTATATAAGAGCTAGGTGTTATTATTATACCCTTGCTGTTAAAAATGTTGCACCTTATTTCTATTCCAAGCTTGTCTTCCTTCAGCTTCTAGACTTTGGCATATATGAGTAGCAGCTTCCAGCATGTAAGGGTTGGGCGTAAGCCAGGCTTCTGTATCTTCAGTTATACTTTGGATAAAGGGTGCAGCATGGCAATGGCATGATCTATAGTAGAGATACAAAAAGGCTGCTCTGCAGTCCTATGGCCTACCTGCTAACTTACACTCCTACATCCACAATTTCCTTGGAAATCTCTATGCCAAGCCTGATTACTCAAGCTATGTGCAGAACGATTGGCTGGCAGGAGGGTGTTATACATTTTGCCAGTACTTAAGTAAGGAATAAATGGCACAGTTTTTCCTTTGGGTAGCAATATGTAGCAACATTTTTCTCACTTAAGAAATATCTAAGTGCCAAACAAAATTGTGTAGAAATACTGTATGTTCTAAAGGAGTTGCTCTACTACTGTAAATCCTTATAGCCTTTCTGTCTTGTGTAATATTCTCAGGAATGGTCACAGAGGTATTATAGAAATATTTTCATGTCATCTATCCAATATTTGAGAGAAAGCCTTTAGTGACAAAAGGTTTTGCTAGGAAATACGTATACATTGTAATAATATTTCTACCCCTACTCAGTGAGTTTTATGCTAATTTCTTTTGCTGTTGTGATAGGGCAGAAGAGAGTATAAAAACAATCAGTTCTGAATTTCCCATCTATTTATTGACTACAAGCAGCCAACTATAATTTCCTAAGTACACTACCTGGCACCACTAGACAAACTCTAAGTCTATGCTTTCCATTACCACTCAACTGAGAAAGTACTTAGGCACGCCAAATGCATAGGTAAAGTAATCAATAAGAGGGGAGAACAAATTAATCGAATGTAATGTAATGTTGTACCCTGAAATTAGCTTGATTAGAACTAGCTACAACTGATAGAGATTTAATCTGGTATCATACAGGTGTTTACAATCATTTTTGCGTTAGCCTTGTATGACTCGAGTCTGGTTTTAATCGCTTAGCAAATGTAATTTTCTTAAAGAGATAAAGATATCACTAACACTAATAAGTCACCTTTGAAATATAGAGAGACTTTCAAGATTGAATTTTTTAGTTAGCTAGCTGCTCTTTCTTTAGAGTCTCATTGATTTTCTTGACATCTCTTTAGCCTGGCAAACTGCCTGCCTAAGTACTTTATCTGACCTTCAGGCTGTTTGCCAGCTATCGATCTAATACCTACAATGGCTATGTTGTAACTGCTCTTCCAACTTTGATAAAGGCTAATGTACCAGCACAAGCAAGACAGGAAGTCAATGGTCACAAAATTTCTATCATCCTGCCTATCCATATCTATTTATGTAAGTATTCCAGGTTGGACTGAAATAAAATCCTAAGCAGGCCAGAAGCTTTTACTCCAAATTTATGTTCCAGGAAATTATAAAAAGAAAAAAAGCATCAAGCTAACAAATAAAAATGTTTAGAGGATTTCAATTTCATTGTAGAAACTGAAATAACTTTATCATTTGATGGATAAAACATAAAAAAAACACAAGCTTGAATTGTTAAATAAAGGTCAAAACATATATAAGACAAAATGGAAAATGAAAAAACAAGACAGTTCAGTTAGAGTTCCCACCACAAATTCGTGCTCTTTTACCTTTACTTAGGTCAAGTAAAATTAAAAGATTTGTATGAGATGATAACTGAATGGAACATGACAGGAAAATAACTACCTTTTAAGTAACATTTTTAGTTCAACAATTTATTGTAAATGAGTAATTACACAGAACTGCACAATAATAAAGAAAAAAAGCTGTGAAACCCACTAAAATTCTTACAATCAGGGCTACATTTTCAAAGAGTCTGCACAACTAAATTGAGCTGTTGTATCCTCAACAACAGGTGCAAGTGGTATTTATGGCTCTAGGCATTCTTAAGGAAGCGTGCAAGTAGTTTTTAGGTAAGTTGCTCCTGATAAAGTTAAATTTTACTAGGGTCAAGATGGGGACCAGAGGAGAGTGGTTGATAATTGACTCACCAAGGGATTTTCAGACCTGAGCTCAAGGAACTGTTGGGACACTCTGGGATTTGAATTTGTTTCTAAGGTAGTGTAGTGGCTATAAACAGTGGGTCCAATACTAAGCACAGAAGAGAGGGTGCTCCAAATAAAGCAGAGGCCCAGGAGTCTCACAAGCCATGTCATATCCTGAGAAATGATCTTCAGATCATGGGCGACAATATTCGATGTGCCAGAGGGCATATTCTGAAGATACAAATCTGACTTTCTGGCATCTTTGTTTAAAAAAAAAGGGGGGGGGTCAAAAAGAAGGCAGGTACAGTGGTTACGGCATTAGCCCAGGAGTTGGGAGTCCTGGGTTAAAGTCCCTGCTCTACTGCAGCTCTTGTCTGTGACCTTGAACTCAAGTCACTTATCCTGTCTGTGCCTCAGTTCCCTATGTGTAGACTGCCCTATCTTACAAGGGTATTGTGAGGATAAATTCCTTAAAGGTGGTGCGGTGCCCATCTTCTATGGCAATGCAGTTAAATAAGACCCACTGATAAGAACCATGTTTCAAATAAACCTTTGCCTTGTGTTTCTCATCATTACTACATCCCCCAGGCGGTCTTAACCCATGCCACTCTTACTTGATCCCTCCTCTACTGCTGCCCCAGTCCTCCCCATTGTAGTAAGACCTCCTCAAAATATTTTACGCTCACATGTTCCCTGTGTTGCCTTGCAGCACTTAAACAGGTTGTGTTCCAAAAGCTGTGCCCATGCTGGTGAAGAAACACTGACGTAAACAAAACAAAACAGCTATTTTAATTTCCAGCTCTTTTCGAAACAGAAAGAAATAGTGAAGCTTGCCAAAAGGGAAACATCAGTAGAGAAAATAATGGATTTTTCAGACTGTAAATAAAATATTCCAAACAAAGCAACACATTAAGAGCTAATTACTGCGTGCTGCCCCTGCATAGTGTATTGTACTGGCACCAAGTACTTACCTGCATGGATCTGTGGGCTATCAGGCATGATATGTTTTCCAGAACGTTGATGTGTAAAGTCGGGGGGTAGTTAGCTATGCGTGCAGTGCTCCCATTTTTGGCATGGCCCTACTCCCTGCATGCCAGAATGCCTACACTGTGAATGGGAGACTGGGGGGCAGCGGAGTAAACACTTTTAAGGTGCAGCAAAATCTACTTTGCAAATGCTTTCTCTCCCAGAAATTCAGGAGACAATATTCCTTCCAAAGGTAGTGCATCTCTGGGTTCTGATGCTCAAAGGTGTGCCTCCATCTTCCCTCCCCTGTTGCATCAGCCTGGGAAGATGCTTAATTGAGCCCCAATATAATTAATAAAACATACACACCTTGACTGTGCACCTCCAAAGAAATAATTTACAGTCATAGATTGCTAAGATTTTAGAGACTGATTCATCATAAAAATTTATTTGGCCTCAGAAGAGCTATGATGCTTCATGCATAAGAAGAACAGGATGACGCCTCACAGACTAGTTGGCACAGCACCAGCAGACCATCAGCAAACAGACAGCTGAAAGATCAGCTCTTGCAAAGCTCGTGGAAGAAAAGGAAGAGCTCTGAATTGACTAAGACTGGCTGTGGTCCTGGATTATAAAATAAATGCATTTGACAGTGAAGTCAGTGGGGAAGTTAACAGAAGTAGACTAATTGAAGCACTGATGTACTGGGTCCTTCATCTAATCCTCAAGCGTGTAAACAAAAACCACACTTCTTCAAACACAGGCTCATTTCCTAGTTTGTTCCTGCTGCAAAAATTCCCAATGGAAACTTCTCAAACTCTCTTCAGTTTTTCCCATTATGCTATTTTTAACCCATAATATCAGGGTTAAGGTTTAGATCACAGGCAGTACAACTGTCCCTGCTCTGTTAGGAGGAGAGAGAACATGTCCCTTCTTACAGCTTAAGGATGAACCCATCCTCACTCCCTCTTCCTCCTCTCTTCTCAATGAATGGTGAAATGAGGACTCACCAAGCAAGTGAATCTGGGAAGTTTTGAGGCCAGGAGGACAGGAGCAATAGTACCTGATGTGAAGAGAGGTATCCGTTCAGGAGTCCCCTCTCCACCTTCTTCTCCTCCTACCCTCCCACCACCTGGAGGAAAAAGGGAAGATATGACACCTCATCACAAAAGGAATTGAAGGACAAAGAATGGCAGAGAATGGAGGGAGTAGAATGAGAATCAAGAAGGAAATGCAGAAAGGGGGGAAAAAACGTTAATCATAGGGGGAAACTATGTTAGGGACCATGATTGTGTAGGAGGATGTGTGTAGAGTCCCGACTGTGGAGGGGAAGTAAGTATAGGATCTGGTTTCCTTACCTTTACAGGAAAGCATAATTTGCTTTGTCTGTAATTAAAGTTTGGAACTTAGTTCCATTATAAATGTTAGCATTTGGTAAGGATTTATATGTTTTAATGGACATACTGATAGGAGACTTGCACAAATTTGGAGCCAGTGATTTTGAGATGTTTGTTGATTATTGCCAATGTTATGCAACAAACTGATCAAATGTGGCATGTGATCTCCTTCTAGTGATGAATGAGGATTAAGAGTCCATGGTGGTTTTTTTAGATCTAGCAAATGCCTTCAATATCATAGCCTACGAGGCCCAGTGACACACCTGCAGTCACTCACAATGGGCGGACGAGCCTCCTGCCTAAGAGGCGCCAGAGAGTAGCTTTCCCACTGACTGGCCACTGGCCAGCACAACCCAAATTCATTGACCTTAAACCAAAAAAAAAAAAAAAAAATCCTGCAAGGCATATCAGTTTCCCTAGGCTTCTGCTGAAGTGGTAGACTAAGGGATTTGGGGCGTCCAGCTGGAGGTTATCTGGTTGGGCAATTTATATTTTGTGACTTCGGGTTCATTTTCTCAGGCCTGTCATCATATTTTAGATTTTTTTGTTCTGCCTGTGTATATTTTAAATGTTTGTATATAAGTAGTTCTGACCATAGGACAGATGCTGTTTAAAAACATTTGGTGAAATAAAATAAGATGTGTTAATTTACATCAATGAAGAGTCAGTTTGCAAGCTGAATGGAATGGCAGAGGAGATAGATCATGTCCTCGTCTTATGCAACGTCTTTATTTCCAAAAAAAATTTGCGAAGAAATTGCTTTCTCTGAGCACTTCCTTCCTTTCCACCTTGCCTATATTTCTTCATTGTTAATATCTTTTTCTCTTTCTCCCTCTCCATTTTTCCAATGTCATTCTCAGTCCCCTCTCTTTTATCTCCATCACTCTGTGTGCGTGTGTGTGTGTGTGTGTGTGTGTGAGTGACTATTACCTGACTAAGTATATTAGTCCTTGCCTCACTATACTTACATCCATTAAGTCTCCCTTTACCTTACTCTTCCTAAATTGCCTAATTAATGAACCCCCTTATTACTTATTCTAATGCCATTGTCCACTCTGACTTTCTGATTCTTTGAATCTTTGTGTCATTAAGCACAACTCTGACACAGAATTCTTCAAATAAATGAGAAAGCAGTGGTACTTAGCCAGCATTGTTTTGAAATGGATGTGAGAGAATCCTGAACGCAATAATGAGCATCATCCTTCTGATTTACCTTTTTTCTCTCTCCATTACTTCAACATCACAAGAGACCTGAAACAACAAGGTTCACTGTAACTGAGATGATACTCACAGCAAAAGTAGACCTCTGTATGGTAATACATAGTGCAAGGATGTAGAGAAGGCAAATTTACCTCAACATGTAACAGACAACATTCTTCATTTATATAGGACAGGATAATATGGTCAACAGCCATTAGAAGGAGCAAGAGTGTGTTCTTCGTAATATATGCATTGTTTGGGGGCATTTTGTCCAGAATAAACACAGAATACCATGAAAGACCACGCATGTCTAGATTTTTCGTTCCCTAACTATGTAAGAATCTGCTTTTTAGATTTGTTTTTTAGAATTTCTAATTTTCAGTAATAGTCTGGTGACACATAACAATGTATGCTCTATGACCTGATAGAAAAAATCTAGTAGATAAATATGCCATACATGTTAGCAGGACTTTTACATAGTCACGTGTTCAGTTTCTGGTTCCCTCCCTTCCTCTCTCAGCAATGCAAAAGCTAATGAACCTTTATCATTTCTTTTTAATCCATGCAGACTGAAGTCTATTGTATAGAAATTAAAGCAGGTAAAATGCACAATGAAATACTAAGAATTCCCTCACTAGTCTCTCCCTACTCAAGGACCTGGTTCAAATCAGGCTTCTCACAAATGAAATGAGCTTAGAAGAGAGTGTCCATTACATATTTGTCCATATCATAAAATCACAACACAATTTATTACAGTTGGCAGCTTCAGTTCAGAAGAGACCCAAGACTTGAATAGCAAGATGGTTACAGGTCTGAAGAGAGATCTGTTGGCAGACCTGCATGGTGAAGCTTACTCAGCACCTGCCTACACTACAGCTGCCTCTAAAAGGTCTTTGATGGAAACTAGAATTCTCTCAAATGGGATTTAATCCAATTTAATCCATAAAAGTGCGGTTTTATTCATAATTATCTGAATGATTCAATTGTAATATCAATTAAAATGGTATGAAAAATTGCTATTAAGCCATTTGCAAACTATAATGATCTATTTTAATTACACATCACAAAAATATTATTTAATATTCTAGTTAGATAATCCTTTCAGAATGGTAATGAAAAAAATACTGCAATAAAAACTAATTATTGCTCTTGCAGAGTTTAGGTGCAAAATTATCCAAGCCCTCTTAAGGCAGGGTATGCACTGAAATCCTTTCATGGGATACTATTAAGTGTGAAGTTTTTATACTCCTGTCAGTGTACTATGGTCTCATGTTGAATCTACAGTTATTTGACCACTTATAACTCAAATGGAATTCAACATGGGCTTCTATTTTTTACATATCTAGAGCAATTCTCTTAGGAATATCTGCTTTCTTTCATCAGACTTTCCAGTTATCCTCACTGATGTGTGCTCTCCTAGGGATATTTCATTCTTGATTCTTTCAGTTGATTCTTTTAGTAGCACTAATGCAACTTTCTAATTACCTCAAGCAGCTGTCTTAATACTCTTTTGAACCTAAACATACTGCAGAACATCTATTTTATTTATACTCAGCACTATCATTGACTGTTATCAAGAGAGAAATTACTACAGCCTGCTCTCCAGAGAATAATTCTTGTTGTATTCATTGGTTCTTTTGCAGGAAATGAGATAACAGCTTCTGCCCAGGACCTGTAGAACTTGGGGATTTCCTCTCCAGAGAAAACTCATTCAAGTGATCTCAGACAAACACAAGAAAAATGCCTTTGTTGTGTCCTAATCTAACAGATCCGCACTGAAGGTCACAGCCAGAGGTGAAAGTAAGCCAGTACGGTATGGCATACTGGCAAGAGCCAATGCGCTGTGTCGGACTGGACTGGCTTCTGCAGCGGTGATTTAAAGGGCCCAGGGCTCCTGCTCCTGTGGGGAGTCCCAGGCCCTTTAAAGTGCCGCTGGAGCTCCAGCAACCAGGCTCCTGCGGTGATTTAAAGGACCCGGAGCTCCGTGGCGGCCGCAGCCCTGGGCCCTTTAATTTGCCCCTGAGCCCTGGGACTTCCAGGTGCCTCTGCAGCTGGGAGCTCCAGGGTGATTTAAAGGCCCTGGGGCTCCTAGCCACAGCCGCAGCCCCAGGGCCTTTAAATCTTGAAAGGCCCCACCTCTTCCAGTTGAGGCCACAGTTCTTCCAGTTGAGGCCATAGCTCTTCCAGTTGAGGCCACATCCCCGCCCAGGACTCTGGCGTACCAGTAAATCCTTTAAGTTACTTTCACCCCTGGTCACAGCATATGTCATATGAATGTCAGGATGAACACTGTATTTTGTAAATTATTTCCAAAGAAAATCCGTTACATTTGTAATAAAAGTGTCAGGCAATATTGTAAAAAAATTTTAAAAAGGCCGTGAAAGTGACAGGCAGCCAGATTACTGGAATAATTCCTGGGTTTAATGTCCATTGCAGACTGCCATGATTTTTATCAGCAAGCTAAAGTCACATAGTTGCTGCCACAGTTGATGCACTACTAAAGCTAACTTTCCTTTCAGTCTTGCTAATCACAAACAAATTCTGGAAATCCTGCCCCTTTTCTCCTGTGTCTCTAATTCCTGAAAAAGCATGATCCAAGCATCTGCACAAAGCTTTCAGAAACAACTGGTTCAAGGAAAACTGTTCAAAGGAAAGCATTTTCTCTCATTATACAATTTTCCCTGGGGAATCATCATTAATAGAAGATTTGTTTAAAGATACTCTGCTAGCTAGTCTATCATCATTGGCTGTCATGGCTTGAGGCAGTCACACTATGCCAGCAATAGCTACGGCAGTTCAGAGCAGGCAGCCAAAAGGTATTCAGGCTTGTTGAATGCTGTACAATCAGTGTCTGGGCTTTTCTTCTTCTTCTTCAAATTCCAAACTCACATTCACTTCAACATGTTTGAACTCCTTACTAATAATGACTGACAAACATTCACACAAACAGGTTTTTGACTATTCTTTGTATAAATACTCACATTGTTTGTGTATGGATATTCTTGTTTGTGTGCATGCAAGGGTATTTACTATTCTTTAGTCACTCATTTTAAAAGATACAGACATCCAGCTAGGTATGTGAGATGTGTGACTGGTCATGTAGCACAGAAGAGTCAAAGAGGACAAACCCACAGGCTGAAATTTGTTTGCCTAAATTATTAAGTGAACACTGTATATATTCACAGAACTTTATACTGGCTTGCAAATAATTATCAAACAGGGGGAATGTGCTCTCTATTCATCTAATCAATTATTGGTAACAATAAGAAACGTATAGCATCCAGAATGAGATGAACAAGCTGATCACTGGTATTTAGTTTTTGCCTGCTAGGGAGAAAGTTGTATATAAGCTTGGAGTTTAAACAAGGCTGGTGGAGTGGTGTATGATAATTACACTTGGATGAGCAGTCTGTTATACATGTAACACTGCACCCTGTATTATTCATAGTTATATTATTGTGATATGATTATGATGCATTTTGTACAAGATAAATCATGTGAGGTGTGATAGAAAAAGTTATGATTTCCTGAATATGATTATCCTATTTGTATGCATGTATCATTTTTGTATCGGAAATTATAAATACTATGTATCTGTACTTCAAATATAGTTAGACCTGGGTAACGCCCACTAGACAAGATGCTTTCAGTCTAGATAGCTGGTTGGAAAGGCCTGTTCAGGGCAATGAGCCATTAGGGAAACCAACATGCCTTAGGATGGGAGTTCTCAAACTGGGGATCAGGATCCCTCAGGGGGTCACAAGGTTATTACATGAGGAGTTGTGAGTGTTCAGCCTCCACCTTAAACCCCGCTTTGCATCCAGCATTTATAATGGTGTATAAATATATTAAAAAGCATTTTTAATTTACAAGGGGGGGGTCGCACTCAGAGGTTTGTGAAAGTCTGCTAATTCATATCCAAACTATCTAGTATATTAAGATTAGCTTGCAGTTTTTGTTTATTTGCTAGGTAATCTGCTTTGATCTGTTTGCCATTAATGTTTGCCATTAAAATCTCTTATAGTTAGTCAACTTGTTTTTGTTTTAATCTAAACCAGTGATCTTTGACTGGAGTGGTTGGGGAAAATTCTGCTTGGTTGCCACAAGTGTGCATTGCTCTCTTCACATTGAGGGAGAGGCAGACCAGGTATTAAACCCATATACTGGCCAGATTTGACCAGGACAGGATGGTACTGCTTTGGGGCCACAGGCTGGGAAGCTGGTAGTTAGAGAGCCTGCCCTGCATGTAACTGTAGCTGGGTGTGTCCCTAGCTGTATAAATGCTGGTGAAAGTGCAGGCTGGTGGGCTTTGCAGCTTGTCACAGCAGTACAGTGAAACAGGGAGCCCAGGATGGTGGGTCAGGGGGCTCAGTGGTACCCCAGTTCCAGGTAGCACACCAGGGGGAACCTGTAACAATGCAGATATGCTATTTCAAGACTCCTAGAACATACTGGCACTTAAACAACATTGTAATTTGTAGGAATCATGTATTTAAGGAAACGCTTCTTTAATCAGATGTTTACCATGCATAGAACCTATGACAAATATATTTTATAAATAAATTCTAAAATGCTTTTAATCCTAATTAGGGCTATCAATCGCAGTTAACTCACACGATTAACTCAAAAAAATACTTGTGATTAAAAATTAATTTTTAAATCATGATTAATTGCACTTATAACAATAGAATACCAATTGAAATTTATTAAATATTTTCAGATGTATTTCTACATTTGCAATATTGGTTGGTTATAATTTGCAGGAGATAATGCTGCCTGCTTCTTATTTACAATGTCTCCTGAAAGTGAGAACACGCGTTCACATGCCATTTTTGTAACCAGCATTGTAAGGTATTTACATGCTAGATATGCTAAACATTCATATGCTCCTTCCATGCTTCAAACACCATTCCAGAGGACATGCTTCCATGCTGATGATGCTCATTAAAAAAATAATGCATCAATTAAATTTGTGACTGTACTCCTTGGGGGGAGAACTGTATGTCTCCTGCTCTGTTTTACCCATATTCTGCATATATTTCATGTTATAGCAGTCTTGGATGATGACCCAGCACATGTTCATTTTAACACCACTTTGGGTATGTCTACACTACGGGATTATTCCAATTTTACATAAACCGGTTTTGTAAAACAGATTGTATAAAGTTGAGTGCACGCGGCCACACTAAGCACATTAATTCAGAGGTGTGCGTCCATGTACCGAGGCTAGCATCAATTTTTCTGGAGCGTTGCACTGTGGGTAGCTATCCCGTAGTTCCCACAGTCTCCCCCACCCACTGGAATTCTGGGTTGAATCCCAGTGCATGATGGTGCAAAAACAGTGTCGTGGGTATTCTGTCTGGGTAAATGTCATCACTCATTTCTTCCTCCGTGTCTGCCGTTGCTTTCAATCATTTCGCGCCCTTTTCCCTGGATTGCCCTGGCAGACGCCATAGATGGCACACATGGAGCCAGTTTTGCCTTTGTCACTGTCACCATATGTGTACTGCGGATGCCGCTGACAGAGGCGATATGGCAGTGCTACATAGCAGCATTCATTTGCCATTGCAGGTAGCAGAGATGGTTACGCAGTCGTTCTGTACCGTCTGCTGTGCCATTGTAAATTGGCGATGAGATGACGGTTATCAGTCGTTCTGTACCATTGCTGCTGTCATGGGTGCTCTCCTGGCTTGGCCTTAGCTGAGGTCAGCCGGGGGCACAAAGACAAAATGGGAATGACTCCCCGAGTCAATCCCTCCTTTTGGTTTATCTAAAAATAGTCAGTCCTGCCTAGAATATGGTCTAGTGTACTAGAGAACCAGTGCATCAGAGAACCAGAGAGCACAGCCGCTCTTGTCAGATCCCGCAGAATGATGGCTGCATGCCATTCATGGGGGGCCTCTGCACAACCTCACCCATGATTCCCTTCTTCCCCAACCTTTCTGGGCTACCGTGGCAGTGTCCCCATTTGTGTGATAAGTAATAAAGAATGCAGAATAAGAAACACTGACTTTTTAATGAGATAAAATGGGGGAGGCAGCCTCCATCTGCTATGAATAGTCCAGGCAGGACATTAAACGGGGGGGCGGGAGAGGAGCCAGCATCCTGCTGCTATGATAGTCCAGCGTAATAATCTTTCTTTAGACATGAAAGTGGGGGAGGCTGATGGACCTCCAGCCCCCAGTTGCTATGATGAGGACAGTTTACAGCCGTTCTGTACCATCTATCAGGAATGACTGGGAGTCATTCTATTTATCCAGGCGCCCCCAGCCGACCTCACCTGGAGGCCAGCCAGGAGCACTCATGACTGATGATAACGATGGATAGCAGTCATATTGTACAGTCTGCCACCGGGGGGGGAGAGGATGCTGCTATTCATGCCGCAGCACCGCGTCTACCAGCAGTAATGCGTAGACATAGCGGTGACATATAAAAAAGTCAAGAAATAGATTTTTTTCTTCCTTCTTTCATGGGGTGGGAGGGGGTAAATTGACGACATATACACTGAAAAACACCCGGACAATGTGTTTGACCCTATAGGCATGGGAGCTCAGCCAAGAAGCAAATGACTTTCGGAGACTGCAGGGACTGTGGATAGTTGGAGTCCTCAGTACCCCTCCCTCCCTTCCAAAGCGTCCATTTCATTCTTGGCTTTCCGTTACACTTGTCACACAGCACTCTGCTGTGCCTCTGTCTATCATAGCCTGGAATTTTTTTCAAATCCTTTCTCATTCATCTTCTGTAACGGAGCTATGATAGAACAGATTTGTCTCCCCATACAGCGATCAGATCCAGTATCTCCCGTACGGTCCATGCTGGAGCCTTTTTGGATTTGGGACTGCATCGGCACCCGTGCTGATCAGAGCTCCATGCTCGGCAAACAGGAAATGAAATTCAAAAGTTCACGGGCTTTTCCTGTTTATCTAGCTAGTGCATCCGAGTTCAGATTGCTGTCCAGAGTGGTCACAATGGTGCACTGTGGGATACGCCCGGAGGCCAATACCATCAATTTGCAGCCACACTAACCCTAATCCGATATGGTAATACTGATTTCAAGCGCTATCCTCTCGTCAGGAAGGAGAACAGAAACTGGTTTTTAAAGAGCCCTTTATATCGATATAAAGGGCCTCGTGTGGACGGGTGCAGCATTAAATCGGTTTAACGCTCCTAAAATCGGTTTAAATGCGTAGTGTAGACCAGGTCTCACACAGCAGATTTGACAAAACACAAAGAAGGTATACTACTGTGAGGTTTCTAAAAACAGCTACAGCACTCAACCCAAAGTTTAAGAATCTGAACAAGTGATGTCCTAAATTTGAGAGGGATGAGGTGTGGAGCATGCTTTTAGAAGGTTTAAAAGAGCAACACACTGTAGCGGAAACTACAGAACCCAAACCACCAAAAAAGAAAATGAACCTTCAGCTCGTGGTATCTGACTCAGGTGATGAAAATGAATCAGTCTTCACTCCTTTGGATTGTTATCAAGCAGAACCCATCTTCAGCATGGATGCATGTCCTCTGGAATGGTGGTTGAAGCATGAAGGGACATATGAAACTTTAGCACATCTGGCATGTACATATCTTGCAACATCGGCTACAATAGTGCCATGCAAACGCCTGTTCTCACTTTCAGATGACATTGTAAACAAGAAGCAGGCAAATTGTAACCAACCTTGTTTGTCTGAGTGATTGGCTGACAAAAAGTAGGACTGAGTGGACTTGTAGGGTGCTAAAGTTTTACATTGTTTTATTTTGAATGCAGGTTTTTTTGTACATAATTCTACATTTGTAAGTTCAACTTTCATGATAAAGAGATTGCACTATAGTACTTGTATTTTTCAATTCACCTCATACAATTTTTGATTTTATACAATGCAAATATTTGTAATAAAAATGAATATAAAGTGAGCATTGTACACTTTGTATTGTGTGCTATAATTGAAATTAGTATATTTGAAAATGTAGTAAACTTCCAAAAATATTTCAAATGAATGGTACTCTATTGTTGGTTAATAGTGCAATTAATCACGATTAATTTTTTTAATCATGTGATTAATCACAATTAATTTTTTTATTCGCTTGACAGCCCTAATCCTAATAAATACTAACAGACTCAATGCAAGTTTTTGTTTATTGCCTTCAGATCAGGCAGCTGATTAAGCAACTTGTTTTTTTATGTTGCACACAGCAACCTCATAGCTAAACTCTGCTTTAATTTGGAATCAATCCCATCTAGGGAATGTCCGCATACACCTTTTTAACAGTGAAACAGTATAATTTCAAGACTCTTACTTATTTAGAGTTTTCAAAACCATCTAAGTTGCTCTAGAAAATAACACTTAGAAAAAGCCAAAGTCACTTCGGCATTTTCCCTTATGCAGACAAGGAGCCTCAAGGCATGTGTATTATATTTGCTATCATTCAGTGATAACGGGAACAGGTGAAGCAAAACTCCTATGTCAGAACAGTGTGGGGTGTTTAATAAGCCAAAATTAGATAACCCAATTAAATCATACTCTGTGCTCATGCCAGAGGAATATAGAAAGGGAAAAGCCATGGCAACCTCAGATTATTTTCTCATTAGTCATTAACTATGTTTATATTTCTTTAACTATTTTATTAGATATTTTACAAGTCATTAAAAACACAAACTCCAAAGGGCCCCATGTCTGCCAACCCAGACCAAACACTTTGAAAAGGTTTTGTCTATTAACAGACTTTCCCCTCCCCATGACAAGACTTGCTGCATGAACAACACGCGGCCCCGCAACAAGTGAGATTTAATCCAAGCATTTGGGGTTTTTAGTTTCATCAGGTGTAGTAAAGGAGTTTCCAACTAGCACTGCCAGTAGCTGTGCTTAGTTTTGTTCAGCAAGAAGTCACTCTCAGATATCACATACATATTTAAACAATAGGATGCTAACGGAAAGCTTCATGCTGCAGAATGATAGTGACTTCTGAAATTATCACAATTATCATTCCATTATTGCAAGACAAACAACCTAATTTATTATGCTCTGCTGCTTCTCAGCTCTGGATCTCTTCCTGTTATATTACAGAGCCAGTTACTTAAGTATTCTACACAAACAGCATTTGTATTGAGTACTTCATTAATATTTGTAATATTATGAAGCTCTGGAACTTGCTCAGATCCCAGTTGAGAAGCAAGAGTCCAGGACCATTTCCTCAGAAAGAGATGGGGCTGGGCACTGTAGAACTCAGGACCAAAGTTTTCAAGCTTAAGGAGAAGTTTTTAAAGGAGGCAAAGAGCACTCACAATTCCTATGGAATGTTCAGCCGCTCTGAAAATCAAGTCAGTTGTTTAGGGGGTTGAATATAGACTTAAGTGCCTAGCTTTAAGTACTTACATTTTGAAAATTCTGGCCCTAGAGTACAAATCTTCCTTTCAAAGGATACTTCTTGTATATCACAAGATGGAGTATGAATACCTCCTAGTTCAGCAAGGCAGAAAAAAATGATGTAAAAGAACATGGTGCTACCAGGACTACTAGAACTTAAATGTATCTGCCAGGACAGAGCAAAACGTGCCTTTTCAACACTTTTCTATAGAAACAACACAAAAATGAAGCTTAGTAAACTGGAGTTTAGGCAAGACATTTAGAGAGAAAAGCAACAAATTTATGTAACATGGTTGGCCCTTTGGAACGGTTTGCTTGAGTGAAAATACCATGATGCTAGGGACTGCAATTACTTATTTATGTAGCACTAAATGTGTTAGGCACATTTCTGACAACACTACACTATTGTCCTTTGTAGTACAGAATGTCTTGTAAAACTAGAGGGTCTGCCTTGATTTTTTTCTTATGAAATAAAACTGGTTGTCCTTTAAAATTACATAGAATAACTGAATGCCCCAGCCATTAAACAAATATGGATAATTGCCCTGGAATCTATCTCCACTCATCAGACTGATGTCTCAAAAGTAATTCAAGAAAGGAGGAAACATCTCTTGCTGTTCCTCAAAATACTAGCAATATTCCAGCTCTAATGCATGATAGAAAGGAAACTGAAAGATGGCTATTTCAGTATGGCTGAGCTGGCAATAGTCTTGATCTGCTCAGAAGGATGCGGTGCTTTGTTTCCATCAGCAGGATATGGGCTCAGAGTTGGCTTTAGCATTTTTCAATATTTTGCCCTTTCTCTTCCCTCCTAGCACCTAAATTTTACTGATTCTTGGATCCAGTTATCACACCTCTATACATAGGTCCAGCCTACCAGTTTTGGGGAGAATTAACAAAATGATTCCTGTGGCTGCAACCCATACTTAAATAACTAACTTTTCAGAAGTTTCTATGTTTGGAAGGGGTTGGTGGAGAGTGTCTTTGGTTTCCTGTTCCACCTCCCAACCTCCTGTTGCAGAAATGGAGCCAAGCTGCTTGTTCCTTTTGAGTTTGTATGCAGTTATTGCTGCCAAATTTACAAGACCATTCAGAGATGGGATTAATTCTAGTTAAAAGTTCTCATTTGTTAGAAACCTTAAACCAAAAAAAAAAAGTATAATTCATTCCAGATGAGATGTAAAATAATTCTTTGTAAAGTCTAAATTCCCAATTTAGCAAGGTACTTTAAGCATGTGAGTTCTCCCACTCATAGGACTCACATATGCTTAACGTTAAGCAGATGCCTAAGTATCTTGCTAAATCAAGGTCTAATTCAATATTTAAGTGTTTGGTATGGATGCTGTCTGTTACAGCTATCCTCCTATTCCATTTTGTTTCTTACAGCTGTCCCCATACCCCTTTTTGTTCTTGTTCTCCTCCTGTGGCCGCCCCTTCCCTGGCTGTTAAGTTGTTTAGCAGGGCCACTGCCCTTCTCAAAGGGAGGGCCCCTTAAGTTGTTTACCAAGAGCCATTGCCCTTCTCAAAGGAATGGCCACTTGTGCTAAGTG
>NC_133778.1:55272676-55385287 GCF_003597395.2 Chelonoidis abingdonii | reverse complement strand
TATTATGGTCACTATTTCCAAGCGGTCCTGCTATAGTTACCTCTTGGACCAGCTCCTGCGCTCCACTCAGGATTAAATCTAGAGTTGCCTCTCCCCTTGTTACTAGTTATTTCATAACTAGTAAATACATATTTTGAAACAGCTATAATTTATTAAGCAAAAATGAAAGCTGTTATAGATCCAGTCTTGGAAAATTTCTCCCTGCAAAGACAAAATCTCTGTCATCTACTCCATGTCTGCCTTATTACATCAGGAAATATTAAGATAGGATTATCCTGGAAGATCTCATTTCTGTTGTTTAGATTTTCTCAGCATTGTTCATGCCTATGATAAGTACCCTCGCCCTGTAAACTGTAAGCGGCATTCATCCAGTTGAATGTTGACACAGAAATGATTGCTCTGAGTTTTTCTGGCATTCAGCCATGTAGAAGAATCTTCTCCACTCTGTTCACCTTTTGTGTATGTTTAAAGCACAAAAAAATACTCCAAGTACTTGCATCATATTTATCTGAATCAACCAGGCTCAAACTGCTAAAGCACCCATAGTTTTATTGCATGTATTTTGCATGAAATGAAATCCCAAACAAGGATCAACATCTCAATAAATAAGAGTTAAATTATCTAATGCCACAAAAATTACGAAGATTTTCAAGAGATAGGGGCTATCTCCTTCCACTGCTGCCTCTAGTGGTTAAGATACTTTTCATCGGTCACCTATAGGTTAGTAAGCCAATGTCTGGTGTCTATCCAGACTTAGTTAGAGATGTCTGTAGCTCACATTGTGCTTTTGAAGAGGAAAAAGTCTTGTGGGAAATATTTCCTTCTACGCTACAATTTAGCATCTGAGAATAGACAGAGACACTGCAGCCTAACAAATAATAAACTAACATTTAAGGCCCCTGCCATTGAGTGGTTCTACTGGTATATATAAGTAGAGTTATATTAATTTTGTTACATCGCATCTGCCCTATACCATAAATCAGAGGGGCAACCATTTAAGACGTCAACAAAGTAGAAAGTTACATGAAGATGATACAGCAGCAGTGAAGAGAGAACTAGCAGGGAGCAGCAGAGTGGTAGCAATGACATCAAGGGAACATATCAGAACAGTAGTCAGGGTTGAACAGGATTAAGCACGGAAAGATCAGACAGCCAATCAAGGAACATCAGGATATTGCAAAGTATATCAATTCAAAAGTGTTAATGTCTCTCTACAAGTAAATTATAACATTAAAACAAATTCTTGGGACAATGTCACTAGATAGCTGCTTTCCAGGCCATAAATTATTAAACAGGTGGAGTCAGAACTGATGAAAAACCTGAACTTGTTGCTCTGTTTCACAGCAATTATCAGTGTTTGACTATTAGGGCTGGTCTACACTATACAGCTAGGCTAACATGGGGCAGCTTATGTCGACCTAATTATGTCAGTGTCTACACTATCAGCCTTCTTGTTACCGATATAAGTGCCCTACTACATCGACATCATAACTCTTCCTCCATGAGAGGTGTAAGGCTTATCTTGGTGTAGTTAAGGCAATGCAGCATCTGTGTAGATACTGCATCCCTTGCATCCTCTGTCTTGTCAATGTCATGGCAGAAGCCGTGAAATTGACAAGGAAGTCCCCACTCCAGGTTGGACCCTGCTCGCAGCTGGGAGCCGGATTGATAAGCAGGGGCGGCTCCAGGCACCAGTGCTTAAAGCACGTGCGTGGGGCGGCAAGCCACAAGGGGCGCTCTGCCAGTCGCCGCTAGGGTGGCAGGCAGGGTGCCTTCGGCGGCTTGCCTGCGGAGGGTCCACTGGTCCCACAGCTTCGGTGGACATCCCACAGGCGTGCCTGCGGAGGGTCTGCTGGTCCCACGGCTTCAGCGGACCTCCCGCAAGCACGCCTGCGAGAGGTCCACAGAAGCCGCGGGACCAGCGGACCCTCCGTGTTTGGGGCGGCAAAATGTCTAGAGCCGCCCCTGTTGATAAGCCCTGGGGGACATGCACCACCACTGTACTCACTTCAGTGGTTGTAAGTCGACCTAACATAGGTCAACTCAGGTTTCTAGTGTAGTGGCATCCACCTTTTACTTTGGAAGATTGGGATTTTTTTTTTGTTTGCTTTCTCTCTGCTTAACAGATCATTATATAAAAACTAACAAAATATCATGCATGGAAATTGTACCTTGCTTTGGCAGAGGAGAGCTTCTAGTTGTATTCAAACCTTTCTTTCATGAAATAACAGGTTAATAAATGAAATATTTCTAAGCCAAATATTTTGTAGTGCTAAAGTTGCAGCCTGTCCCATTCACATATGGCAATGCATATGCTACTTTGTGGGCACATAAATTAATGGAATTAATGTCACGTGCTTAAATCAGGTCTTACTGTAAACCCCATGTCTAATCTATGACGTATGCAGATAAACAGGTTTACAAAGCAGTAGCATACTTTCAAAGACACATATTACAATGCAAAAAAAAAAAAAAAAACTACAAGAATTTACTACATACATATGTGCACAAAAAACACACCTGTTATGTATTATATATATGTCTATATGCACACCAATATGTAATAACTAATATACATTTGATATACACACACTCATATGATATACAGACATACTCAAAATGAAATGGTGGTGATAGTCATTTAATAAACCACATTTATCACAAGACTGGGCAGAGGTGGAGGTGAAATGGTCACTTTCCAGCAATTCAAAAACAAATAAATAAAAGCTAATTGGCATTAAAGGGAAATTGAAAATATTTCTCATTTTTTTCAAAAATTGGTCAATGAAATACTGAAACTGAAAACTGTAAGCTCATTAAATTAGGTGGGCTGGCCTGTGTCTGAGGCATCCCTTATGAAAGAATGGTTGACTGCTTCACAGATTCAATTTAATTCTGGACAGAGGGGGAAATTATTCTTTTTCAGGTAACATGACCCTACAGCTAGGGAAATCTAACAGATATGGATCAGAACACAATTTGTATTATAATATCCCAATATTGGACTTCAATCAATGAGCTGCTTGTAAAACACAAAACACTATATGAGTGAGCTAAAACTACTTTGTACTGTACAAAGAAAGATACCTCTTATTCATATGGTAATTAACACCTGCCTTTATATCTATATTTTCCATCAACACCTGAAACAATGTTTTAATTAACATCAGAAAAAAGAAAAACTCATTCTGTGACTGTCTTCACAAAGGATCTGTCTCCATTAGGCTGAAAGGAGTTTGTCGAACCAGTTTAAAAACTGTTGCAACATATTTCCTGCTAAAATTATTTAAACCGATATGGATGAGCCCAAACCACGTTACGAACTCTTTCAAATTATATTATAGGCTAGATCCTAGATTAATGTTTCTGCAGCACACTGAAAAACTGTAAAGCATATATGTAATTGCTGAGCATTATTATTTGTATAACAGATGGAACCAATCCATCTCAGTAGATAGTATCTCATAAATGATTCATTACAATTCCTTTAACCTAAAGCCTTTTGTATTTTGCAAATCCATGAGAATAACCATTAGTAAGCTTTATGCATTGCACTGGCTAAATTATCTAGTGTCTCGAATTTCATTCAGAAGCACAGATAACTTTTTGGGGAGCTGTCTGTGCCTATAATTTTCACACTGTTCCTCTTCCTCTCAAAATTGCAGACTTTCCATCACTATTGACTTCAGCTGGATTCTAAAGAGCATTACAAATTATTAGTAACATTTAATGCTTCTATATTTACTTTAGCCTATTAAGCTTTGACTAGCAAGGGAGAAATAGACACATTTTATGTGCACTATTAAGAATGACTAGTCTTATTGATGATCACTATACTCGGGTTATTATAGCCTGACAGATGATATCTGATTATAATGCAGCATTTTAAAATACTTTTTTTTTTTCTTTCTGTCAGTAATACTCAGTATGATGCTCTAGAGCCCCATGTAGTTCTACCGGCATCCACAAGTTGTTCCGAGTTCTTCTCTTTACCTCTGGATCAGGCAGAATGAGCTGAACACCAATCACAAAAACACTCCACACAGTGCACAACGTCTGTAAAGCTATGCAGGGAGTTTTGAGCAAATAAGTAGAAGCTATGGAGATCCTTCTTTGTACCTCAAAGCAGCCAGGAAGTAGGGAGAAGAGTGAAGGAAGAAAAAGGAAAGTTCTCTCCCATCAACAAAAACAAAGGAAGAGGAGAAGCATTGGCATTCCTTCCCCTCTGTTTACAGAGGGAAAGAAGGTATTTGATCAAATCCATTGTAATTTTAGCATATTTACTGCAAAATCCATATTATCCACTTGCAATGTCAAGCATAACACAGAGCATGTATTTGCTTTTCGATATCTATCACTACTAGGAGAGGAAAGATATATTAATTAAAATTGAATACAATACCCTGATCTTGCTGAGTCACTTATTGGTCTAAAGTTTCAAAATTGATAAGGATTTTGACTGTTCACTTTGACACAACTTAAAGGGGCCTGATGTACAAAAAGTGCTGAGCACTCTGAAAACTGGGGTCCCCAAAGGTGTCAAGGTAGGCACCCAAAAAAAAAAATCAAGGTACCAAAAAGCAGAAGTTGTTTTGAAAATGCAGGTCACTATATTTAGAATCTAACAATCCACAAAACTACAGGCAAACGTACCCAAGCTTTACAAAGCAGCAAGATGCATCACAGTTGGATGGAGGTCATCTTAAACTTTGCCAGAATCTCAGGAAATTCCAAGCCAAAAACTTTACTGTGGTGGCATTAAGATAGACCATATGTATCCATAATGTAAAACAAGATGACCAGGGAAAGGCCTTGTAGTTTACCCAAAAATGTTGCAAATTCTAACCAAATGCAGGAAAGATTAGAAATGCAGAGTTAAGGTGCCTCAAACAACCCTGCTCCCATCTCTCTTTCCACACAAAATCACTATGAGAGAAGGTTAAAAACAAAGGTGGGTATGCTAAATCTTATGCCTGCATACCATCCAGTTAAAAAACGGATGACACAGGCCACATACCTCCATTATGCCATATAATTCTAATGCATGTGACTAATATGTTTCATATGTTATACTTTCGTGATTACAAGCAATCCTCCAATTCATCTGCCACAAAGGAAACACCACCACCATCTCATCTTACATTCACACAGACATTGAATACTTAGTCCACCCCCTTCCAATTACAGCGTCTTCATGACAGGCATTAGAAATGGAATACACATCGTAATCTTTTAATAATTGCAGTGGTTGACCAGCCTGTTAAGAGGAATATGTTAAGCCCCATACCCTCTCAAAGTTTGGATTACATATGACATGCTATATAAACCATAGTATGGCTTCAGGATTCTTAAATTCCAGTTTTCCACATCAAAATCCAAAGCGTGAGGCTTTGTGCGGTGCCACAAGGTACAGCATGCACAGATGGAGCACAAGGAGAAGGGGAGCAAATGTGGCTTTATGCCACTTTTGTCACCTCAGAATTCTCGGTTCGTTGCAGAGCTGATAACAGCCTCCACCATAACTTAAGCAGATCAGGGATCTACTTTAAATTAAAGGAGCCCTGACTGGGTATCTCTGATTCATAGCTCCACAATCTGCCCAGAATCTCCATACCACCCAATCCCTCCTGTCTCAAGTCCCCCTCTAATGCATTGCATATGAGGGGGTCTGCACAGGACAACCTACTGCTGTATCTCATTGTGATAGTTCTCAAGGTTCCCAGGACCATGAGCCACCTTGTTACTCTTTGTCTCTAGCAAGAGGTAGCCTTGCCCATGGTAGGTGGGTGTTAGGGACCTACCACCACCAGCCTGTTAGCCACTCAAGCACCCTTCTCTGGCAAGTTAACAATGGGCATACACCAATCACTTAGGGTATGTCTACACTACGGGATTATTTCAATTTTACATAAACCGGTTTTGTAAAACAGATTGTATAAAGTCGAGTGCACGCAGCCACACTAAGCACATTAATTCGGTGGTGTGCATCCATGGTCTGAGGCTAGCGTCGATTTCTGGAGCGTTGCACTGTGGGTAGCTATCCCGTAGCTATCCCCTAGTTGCCGCAGTCTCCCCCACCCATTGGAATTCTGGGTTGAGATCAACAAAGCAAAAACAGCGTCACGGGTGATTCTGGTAAATGTCGTCACTCAGTCCTTCCTCGTGAAAGCAAAGGCAGACAATCATTTCGCGCCCTGTTTCCTGATTGCCCTGGCAGATGCCATAGCATGGCAACCATGAGCCCGTTTTGCCTTTTGTTCACTGTCACCAATTTGTTACCGGATGCTGCTGACAGATGAGGTTCTGCAGTGCTACACAGCAGCATTCATTTGCCTTGCAAGGTAGCAACGGTTACCATCCCTATTGTACATCTGTCATCCATTGTAAACTGGCAATGAGTGACAGTTATCAGTCGTCTATACCGTCTGCTGCTTTATGGGTGCTCCTGGCTGCCTCACTGAGGTCGGCCGGGAGCATATGGACAAAATGGGAATGATCCCTGGGTCATTCCCTTCTTCATGTTTTGTCTAAAAATAGAGCAGTCCTGCCTAGAATATGGGGCAAGTGTACTAAAGAACCAGAGAGCACAGCCGCTCCGTGTCAGAGCCCCGAGAGATCCCGCAGAATGATGAGCTTGCATGCAGGTTCGGGTCCTCCTGCAACAGCCCCACCCTTGCTTCCCTCCTCCCAACCTCTTGGGCTACCATGGCCGTGTCCCCCCATTTGTGTGATGAAGTAATAAAGAATGCAGGAATAAGAACACTGACTTTTAGTGAGATAAAATGAGGGGAGGCAGCCTCAGCTGCTATGATAGTCCAGTAGTACAGAATCTTTTCTTTAGACTGAAAGAGGGGGCTAATAGAGCTCAGCCTCCAGTTGCTGAAGGATGGTTACCAGCCATTTTGTACCATCTGCCAGGAATGACGTGGAGTCATTCCCATTTTTACCCAGCGCCTCCGGCCGACCTCACCGAGGTCAGCCAGGAGCACTCACGGCTGATGATGACGATGGATAGCAGTCATATGTACAGTCTGCCACCGGGAAGGGGATTGTTTGGTCAGCCTGCAGCACCCATCTACCAGCAGCATGCAGTAGACATAGGGTGACACTGAAAAAAGGTGAGAAACGTTTTTTCCCTTTCTTTCGGGGTGGGGGGAAGGGTGTAAATTGACGACATATACCCTGAAACACCTGGAAAATGTTTTTGACCCTTCAGGCATTGGGAGCTCAGACAAAGAATGCAAATGCTTTTCGGAGACTGTGGGCACTGTGGGATAGCTGAGTCCTCAGTACTCCCTCCCTCCCATGAGCATCCATTTCATTCTTTGGCTTTCCGCTATGCTTTGTCACACAGCACTGTGCTGTGGCCTCTGTCTATCACAGCCTGGAGATTTTTTCAAATCCTTTGTAATTTCATCTTCTGTAACGGAGCTATCATAGAACAGATTTGTCTCCCATACAGTGATCAGATCCAATATCTCCTGTACGATCCATGCTGGAGCTCTTTTTGGATTTGGGACTGCATCGCCACCCGTACTGATCAGTGCTCCACACTGGACAAACAGGAATGAAATTCAAAAGTTCGCGGGGCTTTTCCTGTCTACTTGCCAGGGCATCTGAGTTCAGATTGCTGTCCAGAAGCGGTCACAACGGTTGCACTGTGGGATACTGCCGGAGGCCAATACCGGCGATTTGCAGCCACACTAACCCTAATCCAACACGGCAATACGATTTCAGCGCTACTCTCTCGTCGGGGAGGATACAGAAATCGGTTTCAAAGAGCCCTTTAGATTGATATAAAGGGCCTCGTTGTGGGACGGGTCAGGATTAAATCGGTTTAACGCTGCTAAATCGGTTTAAACATATAGTGTAGTACCAGGCCTTAGTCCCTTTGAAGCATTCCCCTGTGATACCACCTCTGACACAGAGTACTCAGCGAAATCCCAGATAGTCTGCCCCCAAAGAGCAGTGTACTCCAGTTTTACCTTAAACCACCACTCTGGATAATACACAGAACTTGCTAATACAACAAGAGAATGTTTATTTAAGAAGAATAGTGATTTGACTCTAAACAAGAAGAGGTGATGGAAACAAATGGTTACAATAAAAACAAATCATAAAATGCAAGCTAGGCCTATACTTGTTAATAGTTAACTTTTCCTATCTGATAAAGTGGTTTCCCAAAAAACTTTCAGTCTTTGGCAGAGCAGTCCGGCTTCACAACATCCAAACTTTCATGAAAACCCTCTCACCTCAGAAGATGTTTCGCTCAGTGAATGGTACTACAAGTGCCTCTCCCCACTCTGTATATTGTAACAGTCGTCGTCTCAGTCGTAGAAAGCCAGCCCCTCTCTGTTGTAAGTTCCCTTTTTCTCAGTGGTTTTGATTGTATGCAGTTCTCTCGATGCTTTCATTACTAGTCTTGAGATAGAGCAAGGCTAGATGATCTGACTCTGCATTACACCACTGGCTAAGCAGGGAAGGTGACAACTCCCCCTGCTTGAGTGGGCCAGCACCGAGACATAATATCTCCTGCTGGCTAAGTTTTACTCCAACCATACAGCATACTATTCAACATAGTTCATTAATCTTAACCCTTACACACACCTCACAATGACTATGAGTCTTGATCAGGGCCAGCACTACCATTTAGGCAGCCTAGGCAATCGCCTAGGGCACCAGGATATATTCAGGGGTGCATATTTTGCCGGCGGCGGGGGCCAGCAGGCGGCTCCAGTTGACCCCCAGCAAGCTGTGTTGAGGGTCCGTTGGTCCGCAGCTCCTGGAGCTGCGCAGTCATCGCCTGCGGACGGTCAGCTGCTCGCGTGGCTCCAGTGGACTGCCTGCAGGAATGCCTGCGGCAGCTCCATCAGAGCCACGGACCAATGGACCCTCCGCAGGAATGACTGCGGCAGCTCCACCGGAGCCCCGGGATCAGCGCGGGGGGCGGCGAAATGGCCGTGCACCTAGGGCGCGAGAAACCCTAGCACCAGTCCTGGTCTTGATAAGTTATGAGCTTTCTGTAGATAACTTCATGTTATCCCTATGGATAAATATCCTGCAGAACATGTGTTTGGTGTAGTAAGTTTGTCAGGTCTGAAACAAGAGTTATATGCAAAGAACAGGTGACCCTTTACCAAGGGGCTTCTGAGATATGTCTATCCAGTGCCAGCACCAGGGAAGTTCTCCCCTTGCTAGTTAAGGGGCTAGAGAAGCAGTAAGAATTCATCTCAAAGTATACAAAGCCCCCAGTTCTTAGGTCTCCTGGCCAAACCACTAAGTTACATATTACCCAGCTCTGATACAGATATACTCATCACAGACATGTATCATCCTTAGATAGATGCTACACTACAAGGCAGAAATAGTTGTGCCAGCAGTCATTTTTGCCCTAATTTTTTTTCTCACTGGCTTAAAGAGGGCACACACAATTAAGCTCTGAGAAAACATATTAAAATTACTCCTGAACAAATGGAGTAAAGTTCAGCCTTGAGAAATGTCATGTGACCTCAGCCATTCTACTTCCTCCTTATAAGGGACACTCCCAGCTTGAATCTTAACACAATACAAGAAGTTGTTTGAAATTTGCTTTTTCAACTAGTCATCTGACGTGAAAAAGCTTTATATGAATGTTTGCAAAGCTGCACAGAATTTGAAAGATAGTCAGATTTAGCAGTATGAGTTTTCCACTGACTATTTCACATGGCACTAAAAGCAGGCAGCTTTAGACTCCAGATCCAAATGAAAAAGCAGGAGGCAGGAGCCTTCTCACACTGGAAACTACATGTAGTAAGGGAGGGCAAGAGTATCAACCTCTTAATAAGGCATCAAGAGTCAAAACATCCTTCCAAAAGAAACTTTCAGCAGATGGAATGCTACAAAGTGCAGGCAGACTATGGCACTGCACTGAAAATGCAAAGGCCTGAACCCCATCGAACTGGCTGAAAAAAATCAGTCTGCCATTGTCAGGAATAACTTTCTTACATCCTCTTTTGCACATTGTTCATTGTTATGGGTTGGGTTAAGCCTTGTTGTTATAGGTCAGGATAAATGTAAGGAAGCCAGTTTAATCAGGTGGCTGAAACAGTGAAGTGGCCTACACCCCAAGCACAGGTTCATGTCTCTGACCAAAACAAAAGTATATCCAAGGCCACTCAGGAATTTGAACAATGTGAGCATGGGTCTGGCTGGGCATTGTTTGACTAAGGGTACGTGCATGAAACAAGCAGCACAAGCTCAAGTACCATAGAGGCAGACAGAAAAGAGAGCACCATACACACCCTGGAAGCATTGTGCATGGCTCTGGCCACAGGAGATGCTGAGAGAGAAGTTTGGGGTCAGGGTACTCATTGAAAGAGGTTTGGACCTGCAAGCAAGGGCATTATTTTCCACTGTTTGATTTTTTCTGTGTTCAGGGAAACAGGAATTTGCATATTCTTTGTAAATAAACAAAACTGCATCCAACACCTGACTCTCACTAGTTGGCTAGTCATTCAGATCAAAAAGGTGTAACATTATTTTCCTCCCTACCAAATGTAATTACCAAAAATATTTATTCTACTGCCCGTTTATATGAATCTAACTGATTAGTTATCTAGAGATGCCCACATTCTATTCTGATGTGCAAGTCTGTTGATTTCAATGGAGCTGCACTTTGTAAGTGAGAGCAGAATTTGGCCCAACTAATAAATATTCCTTTGATACATCCATTAGTCCATACTTAGATTAGCCTTTTATGATTAGCACTATTATGCTCACTGCAGTGTTACCACTAATAGGTTTGGATACAATTTAGTTTTGGCAAAGAATCAAAATAAGTCAGACTTTGCAAAACAATTTACAAGCAAAGCTCAATGGAATTTAATCATTATTTAAAATCAGGCATATTTTCATTTATTGTACTCAGATTTCTCTAAAAGAAAGATGTAATTGTAACACTTTGGCCTATTCAGCATACAGTACGAACAATATTACTAACTTAAACTGTTGGCCTTAATAACATAGCATTTTTAAATGAGGGTTACCAATTATTAACCAGGAATATGTTTCATTTTATAACTCTCTAATGAACATTATTTTACATGGGAAAGGAACCTCCCAACTTCAAAATACATATTAGTTTACATCAACAGAATGAGAACAGTGACTGTTCCTATTAAATGATTTGGTTGGGCTACTTGATTTCATAGTAAAATATATTTTCACTAAAAGATCCCCACTGCTACTTTGAATTTAAATTGCATGAAACCCCACTGAGATTACCTTCTCAGATGTGCATCAAAAGCATATCTTTAGAGAAGAATGTAGGAAGGTAATCTTTGGCTTTTTAGAAAAACGTTGAAATATTTTTAAGTTGCAAAAGAACAACAGAGGTAAAAAACAGATAAGATGCGCTGCTGGGGTGTATGGACTGAGTAGGGAGTAGACCTCTGGGGGAAAGAGAAAATTAGTTAATAGGGTCAGTTATATGAGTTCTATTTCTGAAGCATCCCAACACTTGGGCTGATGCATAACAAGAAGTAAAATACACTAACATTTAAAACACACATTGTAAAATGCAACAAATGCATGAGGAACTGCTCACTCCTGCTCTCCCTGCAGAGAAGAATGCCAGAAAGGAGGTGGAGAAGAATGTCAAAAGGGGATGAAGCTCTGATACTCTCACACACATCTATTTCCTGTTCTACAGGCCAGTGCAGAGCCCAGCACACAACAAGGGAGCAAATCATCTCCATCTGATTAGACTGTTCACTTGCATAAGAAAGGAGCAGTCCCAGAGACGCTGTGCCTGCCTTCGGCATAGGGATTAACATTTTGGCCCTATAGAAGTTAAAAGGAGTTTTGTCACTGATTTTAACTGTGTAAAATCCTGGCCCCATTTGTCCAGTGCTCCTCTTGAGGGGGTACAGCTTCACACTGCCCCTTACACAGGACTGTGGATTACAATCCACTGTCCAGTCCATTTATTTCAGCAAGGCAAATGACAGCAGCAGCTTTTAGATTACTCTTCACCTCAATAGCCCCAGCAATATGGAGCTGGAAGATATGGAGGATACATGGTAGGACTGTGAATCTACTGCAGCTCCAGACTAGAATCATGGATGTGTAAGACAGCATGATAAAACTTTTGGAAAGCAACAACTAATGGAGTCAAACCTCAGTACATTCTGTTACCAATGAAGGGGAAATATGAGTACATTGAGACCCTGGATTGAATGCAATTTGAAATTTATTGTATCACTTTATAACTGCTGGTGGATGGGCAAATGAAAGTAAGACACTGCGTTTAAAGACAATCTTGTTACTCTTGACAGATTGGTTGCCATATACCATTCTGGAATGGCAAGAGTGAGCAAGATTACATTTATGTAACTTTGAGACTGCAAACAGAAGACAGAGTGATATTAGATTAGTCCCATTTTGCAGTAAAAGGTATAAGTACACAGTGCTATGGTGTGATGGGAGAGATGCACAGTATATGTGATAGATCTAAGATTATAAATGAATTTTTGTGATTGCTGAAGATTTTTTATATATATATATAAAAGATTTTCCTCCCTATTTGGCAATATTATAGGAAACTGAAGAGGAAGCAAATGATAGACCCATCAAAGGTAAAATGTTAGATACAGACAAACAATTATATTTTTGTATTATAGAAACTTTCCTTTGAAGGAGACTTGTTAAATTAGGAATCTGGAACTAGGGGGACAAAGAAAAGTTACTAAATCATGCTACTCTGATACTTCCCATTTTGAGTGGAGTGCATGAATCATGAACAAGTCTGTATGTTTGTCACAGCCATGACTTCAGTGTCAAAAATCAAGATTTTTAAGGGGGTTTCCAGAAAATATTGTCTCCTTGGCCCAGCCTGCTACTGTCCAAGATTCCTCTATGATTTTTATAAATGTGGGTCTCTGAAGACTGCCACAGGGGTGGGGCCCCCAGGACCTCCAGACTCCTCAGCCAGCCCAGGAAGCCAGTTACCCTGGGAGTCTGACAGTCCTGAAGTCCCCTGTACCACAGCAAGTCTGTGTGGTGAGGATGCCCCAGAGCCATGGACCCTGGAACCCTGTCCTAGGACTTCCTGGGTCTTGGTTCCATGGCAGGAACCTTGAAACTCTGGTTCAAGCCAAGTTTTTCCGAACTTCTGGACTCCCAGCAATGGAGCCAGGAGCCAAGTCCAGGCTAAAGCCAGGTTGCCCAGGGTTCCAGCTCCTTGACAGGGAGCTAAGAGTCCCCAGGGTGCCAAGGCCCCTGTCTCCATGGCAGGTGGCTCAGATGTCATGGCACAATGGAGCTACCCCAGAGCCATGGTCCCTGGAAGCTCCAGCTCCCAGAAGACAGCCAGGTGATTGGGCAGAAAACCAAGAAGGGTTCCAATGGAACCCTGCTTGTGATTGGACATAAATTCATCAAGCATGTAAGAAGTCTGGCTGTTGAGAGGGGATGGAAAGGGGATGGAGTAATGTATTTGAATGTTTAAATGCCATCTGTTACAACTGTGAAAGGTCTTTAAGGTCTTGGTAATCATTGCAGGACAAAGAGAGGATGCCTCAGTGTCTGGTGCAGAAAGCAGCACCTCTTGTCATCCCTCAGAAAAGGAAAGGACAAAGGTGAACTGTGTAACTGTCTTAGTCCAAATCCATGGGGTGATTTGGGTGGATTAGGGATTACCTCATTTTAAGGACTGTCTATTAGGGAACCATGCTGGGATTTCTGTTGGCTGGTTTGTGGAGGAGAAGGGGAAAATTGCCTGGCAGTTCCTCCTCTAGTTCTGCAATGTTTCTGAGCCTTAAAGGCTTCCTTGCCTTAATTCTGAGCAACAATTTTATTATTTACTGTATATAATTTGAAAAAATGTCATTGGAGCCAAACTAAAAAACAACTTGGGCCTTGATCCTGCAAAGATCTATACATGCTTGACTTTAAGCATTGCAAATAGTTCTACTGACTTCAGTAGGACTGCTCACAATGTATAAAGTTAGTATCTGTGTAAGGCTTTGCGGGGTCAGAGTCTTATACTTTTCCCCTCTCTGAAATTCACTAAACATTCCTGTCAAATGCACTTGTGTTTTTAAAACAATTTATGCTGAATTTAGACGTTTCTCTTTCAGAATGCTGTCACTGAGCACAAAATTTGAGGTTTTCAGTTTGTTTTTTGTTTTAAATACAAATAAAATTGTTTTATTGCAGAACAATTGTAGATAAGTGGAAATTCAAATTCCATATTTGCAAGAACATTTAAATCTGTTGGTACAGCTATGACCAGCAGTTAGTTTGTCAGCATTTCCCCATTAACTTCAGCTACCACATTTGATTATAAAAGAAAATCTAAGGATTTGTAAACAAACATTTGAAACCTTTTTTAAAAAATTGACAATATAGAATAAGATCAGTCCAGTTCTCGCTAAGGGACTGATCTCATAAATGCTGACTACCAGAGGCAGTGTTTAACTTCAGTGGGGCTGCTAACAAAACTTTGATAAAAAAGTGTTTGTAGGATCAAGCTCCTAATCAAAAACATGTTGGAACTTGAAGGGAGGATACCCAAGTACCTGATTCTGTAAGATGTTAATCCTTAAAAGTTCAGAAAACTAGGGCTAGAGCACAAATTTCAGCCCTGGAACCAAATCCTACTGATTTTACACATGAGAGAGTATTTGCATCAGTAAGATGAGCACATTTGATTATAAACTTCACTGAGCTTTTTTCTCTGAGACACCAAATTTCTCAATTCTTACAAAAATGGGATCAGACCCATTGACTACAAAAAAACTGCATCAGTTTACACCAGCACTAAATTATGGGTCAGGGGTTTGATTATAAATATTTACCTGAGTTGAAATTTGGCTTACAAGGTTTAGCCTCAAATAGAAGTTCAAAAGGATTTAAATTTTCAATTTAAAAAAAAGTTTTCAAAATGTATGCAATATAATAATGAACTATTATTTTGGAACAGTCAAGCCTATACAGTCACTTATTTAGAAACTCTTCGCTCATACAGTTAAAAATGGCTTTAGTTTAGTTCTTTACAAAATCTACCATCTTATGTAAATAAGACCTCACCAAGCCTTAATCAGTGAAACTACGCATGTGTGTAAGAGTTTGAGGGATCAGGACCTAATCTATGGAAAGATACATTTATTTACCCAAGAGATTAAATAGTTCTATCCTGGCAAAGTTATAATATGCATGCTTTTGGGGCAATTTTTAAAATACATATTACCTGAGACTCAAATGCTTTCCTCTAGTAAATGCCAGATAATCTCCTGGATTATATTTATTTCAAAACAAACACACACACAAATTACACTTAAATAATTACAAGGGTACTAGCAGAATTGTTACGTCTGAAAGTTACAGTACCTTGATATTTGCCTCCTTTGTGGTTTTAAGGATTTCTACTTCTTCCTACCTTTCCCTCTCTCCCCCCTACCCCCAATAGTTGTTACTCACTCCACAGCATGAAATTTTGGCACCTTTTTATTGGGAGACAGATAGTGCAGTAGATGATAGAGATTTTCTCTCTCTTGCTCCCCTGTATGCATGCCATAGGTTTTTCAGTGCCTCCAGGACTCTGACATTCTCTGTGAGGGAAAGTTTGTTTTGTATTTTAATCACAGCTGGAATCTTAATTTCAAATATTAGAAGAAAACTCAAGCTTTTATCCTGGGGGCTTCAGTTGCTAATAGTTTGTGCACTGAATGGGATGCATTTTGTAATTATTAATGTCTAACAACCAGCAGAATGGTTTCACACCTCTGATTGGCAATTGATTAGTTAACTGCTTCAGGCTAGTTTTAGCTTATTGTTTTTTCCAGGTGGACATCCTGCTTAACAGGATAAAGGTAATTGACCACCCTGCTGTACCAGCAGTATAATCCATAGCAATGAATGGAGACAAATGTATTCACAGAGAATCAGCCTTATAGACCAGGCATTCTTTCTCTTCATATCCTAGTAAAGGGTTGGGTACATATACCCAATTTTTCAAACTAGATTTTTTGACATTGGTTCCAAGGAGAGCTAGAGAATGTAACAAGCATATACAGTTCTCCCAAATCAGGCTTGAAGCCTTGGGTTAGTTCAACCATCTGCTTAGCTCTAAAATGTGTTTCCTCATTTATCCCAAACAGAAGATATTAATAGGAACACCATCCATAGGGAATCATATATACTATATTGTATTGATAAGACCACTTCCTGACATTATCAAAGTGGGAAGAGGGTGAGTAACAAAGGGCTCAGAGTATTTAAAAGCATATATGAATGTTAATTAAAGAGCAGCATAGTATAATCTGCATATACCAGACTCAGTCTAAATGGCTATTTTGTGGCCACATTTAGGTATTAGATTGACAGCACCATTTCCATCTGAATATGCACTTCCAAGGTAATGATGTGTTTGGTTGGTAACTGTAAAAGTGTTTATTCCGAAACTATAAACAGAGTGAGGAGAGAAGCACTACCAGGTGTGAAATACTAGTTTACCACAGGAACATCGACTCTATGGGTGCTCCAGCCCTGGAGCACCCAAGAAAAAAAATTAGTGGGTACTTAGCACCCACCAGCAGCCAAGTTCCCTTCCTTCTCCCCCATTCCCGCCCACCAGCAACCCCTGCCAATCCTGCATGCCATGGAACAGCTGTTCTGCAGCATGCAGGAGGCTCTGGGAGGGAGAATGGGGCAAGGGCAGAGTACAGGTGGAAAGAGGCAGGGCAGGGGTGGGACTTTGGGGGAAGGGGTGGAGTGTGAGTGGGGGCAAGGGTGGGAAGAGGCAGGGCGGGGATGTGGACTTGGGGGGGAAGGGGTGGTGTTGGGAGGTGGGGCCTGACGCTGAGCAGGGGCTGAACACCCCCATGGAAAATTAGAAGCCAGCACCTGTGGGAGGTATCATCTCCTCTCCAACGAAAGAAGGTCCATAGACACCAGACAAGCCATTGTGGAACATCAGTGGACAAAACACTTTGTTGATTGCTCCCCCAACACCCATGAAGAGGAGATGTGCACAAGCACGTGTCCCACCAAGGGAACAAAAATCTTTGTCAGAATGAAATTATTATCTCTCTGCTGCTTGAACTCTGAGGGGCAAAGTTTTCTAGGCAAACAAGGATCCCCCACTGTTTGGCCTGGGTTAGCCTTAGAGGACTTGTAGAATTTGCATCTTACTGCAGCCTCTATTACCGTTTGGAACCTAAAACTGTAACTCATTGATATGTGTGTGTTTAACAGCTTTAACCTTGTAAATAACTGTCTTACTTTTCTTAGTTAATAAATCATTAGACAGTTTAATATAGGACTACAAGCATTGTCTTAGATGCAAGATTTAAGGTGCAATTGACCTGGGGTAAGTGACTGATCCTTTGGGATTGGGAGAAACCTGAATATTGTCGTTTTTGGTGTAAGAAACCATCTATCACAAAGGCAAGCTTGCCTCAGTGGCAAGGTAGAACAGAGTACACCAAGGGACTGTCTGTGATTCCATGTGAAAGGCAGTTATAGTGCTTGATAAGTTCCCACTTGATGGTTGGTGAAATCTAACTATAGAACACAGAAGCAGCTTGGGGTTTGTGCCCTTGTTTGTAACAGTCTGCCCTGAGGTTAGTATTCATGTTCATGAGCTACTCTAGACAACTTGCCACCTATTCTGACATTTTCTGAATGAAACACTACTGAGAATTAAAGGGCTATAATCTAGCAGAAAAAGGCATAACAAGAACCATAGACTGGAAGCTGAAGCCAGACAAATTCAAATTGGAAATAAGGTACACATTTTTAACAGTGTGGGTGATTAACCATTGGAACAAATGACTAACCAAAATGTGGATTCTCAGTCTCTTGATTTCTACACATCAAGATTGAATGCCTTACTGGTTATTGGACTCAGTTTGGGATAACTGGGTGCAATTTAACTGGGCTTGTGATATATAGGAGATCAGACTAGATGGTCTAATGGTCTCTTCTGGCCTTAGATGCTGATTTTTTTGTTTTGAATTTTCTTATTTTGTATTGAACAATCCAAATCTCCCCTTCCCCCCAAATTTTCCTTTGAGAACTTCAGCGTTTTTGCTCAGATTCAGAATGAAGCCAAATTAGAAATCCTTCATGAAACAGAATTTCCAATCTCTGCACATCCTCTGTTACCAACCATCAACATTCAAAAATCATAAGCTGAGCCCCAAAACCTCATGAGACTGGCTTACAAGTCCTGAGACTTTAAATTATAATAAATATTGGGTTCTTTTTATTTGACTTTTGGTCTGGGCACCTTTAATGATCACATTTTCAAGTTTCTCTCTGTAACCTTGAGGACTAGAAACATTTTTTGTTTGTTTAAAGGAAAGCTGAAATTCTTGCACAACATGACTGGGAACTAGGACTTTAAGAAAAATACCAAATATTTATTATCACAATAAAATCACGAGTTGGCAAAACTGAGGTATCAGCATATGTGCACAGTCTGCACAATATTGTACATGTTGAGAAGCCTTCCCAAGCAGATTTCCTTCCCCCAGAGGTTCCTTTGCATTTGGATAGCTCAATATCAGGATACCAGACAGCCTTCTTTCAAAAATTTCTCCAAAGCACTAACACACCCAGATATGTAATCATCTACCAGACCTCACCAGAAAAGATTCTTATCGGTCATACCTGCTTACTCAAGACTTCTCTAGAACTACTGTAACTTCACTCCCACCCCTTTTCGTTGACAGACACATACAGACTAATCAGCCAGCAAATCTCCTTGCCTAGCTGTATAATCACTCTAGATGTCTTTGTTTTTGCTTTTAGCCACCCCTTTTGCCTTCTCCTTGCCTCTTTTCTTAGGGACACATTTTTAAAGATATTTAGGTATCTAAAAATGCAGACAGGTGCCTAGTGGGAATTGATTAATGGGACTTAGGTGCCTAGTTATTCTTAGAAATCCCACTTGGTGCTTTAGGAGTCTAAATACTTTTAAAAATCTAGCCCTTTAATCTTACTCTTTGTTACACATATCAAAGCCAGACAAGCACCTACCAATGTAACTATGGTCATTAGTTAAAAGCGAACAAAATGAGAAGCAAATTGATTGTGTTATAAAGGGCAGGTGTGTAAACAAACTGGTCAGCCATACACAGAAACATTGGCAAAACTTAAATGATAATTATAGACAATGGTCTGGGGATTCTGAATCTTGTCTATCTAAAGTAATTGCAAAGTATAACCACATACATTGTATTTGATTCCATTGCAGTTAATGTAATATATATTTTCTATACAGGCCTTCAGGAGGTACTATACCCAAGAGACAAGCTCTTTGCAGGAGCTAATATGGAGATCCTGTTTTATCCAGCTCATGTGGCATAAAGATCATGAAGAACTATTAAGCAGCTTGCACAACATCCAATTTCAAATTCTAACAGCAACATTAGTTGCAGCTGGAGAAGGGAGAAAAATTAAGCATCAGCACTAATAAATTAAACAATGTGCATATGAAACATAATTACATGATATGTAGTATACCACTTAAAATGTGTTGCTTTTTAAATTATAAATATGCACACACTAATATGGCCAATATCAATACCCAAAACAGTAAGACGGAATGTATGGGAGGCAACGATGATGATGAAACTCACAGAATTTATTAAAGGTTGCTTGAAGATTTTGGACCTCATTTTCCATCATCTCAGCTTAGCCTCCATGTGCACGTGCATAACTTTATACATTCATGTAGCAGAGTGTCATGATTCTCCTGTGAGCCCAGCTTACAACAGGTGTTGCAATGCTGATGGTTAATTACAGATGGCTCATTATGGCAGGTGTGGCTCATTAGACTCCATCCTAAACCTACAGGATATGGGTGCAGCTCTCTGTACCTAGACTATTGGTTCCTCACCTATACAATAGAAAATATAGAGGATGCTCATGTTTTTTGTAAATGTATTGGTCGGAGACTGAAGAACTCGCATCACCATCTCCTTCCCAGAAAGCCTGAATTAAATCCTCTGAATACAAACACTTCATTGAAGAGTCTACTGATATGTCTATGCTACAGTTGGGAGCAAGCCTTCCAGCTCGGGTAGACTGACCGATGCTAGCGGAGCTCAAGCTAACATGCTAAAAATAGAAGAGTGGTTGTTGCAGCTCTGTCAGAGACTTGGACCAGCCACCCACGCTCAGACCCAGAGGTGAGCTTGAGCTGCCATAAGAACATAACATAAGAACAGCCATTCTGGGTCAAGCCCAATATCCTGTCCTCTGACAGTGGCCAATGGCAGGTGTCCCAAGCGAATGAACAGACAGGTTATCATCAAGTGATCCATGCCCTGTCCCCCAATCCTAGCTTCTGACAAACAGAGGCTAGGGACACCATTCCCACCCATCCTGGCTAATAGCCATTGAAGGACCTATCTTCCATGAATCTAGCTCCCTTTTGAACTCCATTATAGTATTGGCCTTCACAACACCCTCTGGCAAGGAGTTCCAGAGGCTGACAGTGCATTGTGTGAAAAAATACGTTCTTGTGTTTGTTTTAAACTGCTACCTATTAATTTCATTTGGTAGCCCCTTGTTCTTGTATTATAAGAAGAAGTAAATAACACTTTCTTATTTACTTTCTCTATACCACTCATGATTTTATAGACTTCTATCACAACCCCCCTTAGTCGCCTCTTTTCCAAGCTGAAAAGTCCCAGTCTTATTAACCTCTCCTCATACGGAAGCCATTCTATACCCCTAATCATTTTTGTTGCCCTTTTCTGAACCTTTTCCAATTCCAATATATCTTTTTTGAGATAAGGCGACCACATCTGCACACAGTATTCAAGGTGAGGGCATAGCATAGATTTATATAGAGGCAATATAATATTTTCTGTCTTATTATCTATCCCTTTCTTGATGATTCCCAACATTCCAAGCTGCAAGGTCCACAGTGCTATTTTTTACCTCGAGTCCCACTTGTGCCAATCTGTCCACCAGGGCTGGTAGGCTCGCTCTCAGCTGCACTGTGCACATACACTAGGAGGCCCAGATGCCTGTGGGATTTGTACCATGCTTATTAACAAATGAAATATAAGGATGAGTTAACTCTTTCCCCCCTTCCATTCCCCCCACACACACACACTTCTCATTTTTATACTTTCTTGCCCTTTTTCCAGTGAGGGGAAAAAACAAGAGTGAGGTTTATTCCAAGTGAAATTTTTCAGAAAATGTTATTAGGAAATTTTAATTTTTCAAAAGTGTTTGAATCTTTCCAAATATTGGGGGGGAGATGAGGGAGGGGTTGTTTGTTTTGTTTTTGCAAGCTGAACTCTTTTGGCTAGCTCTAACCAGTGCATCCTGCTAGTCTGGGTGGAAAGCCACAGTTGTTGCTGCTTTTCTGGTACAGCTCATCCTCCCATCTCCACTATTATTATTTTTTGTTGTTGTTCCTTTTAGGGCCCATAATGTGCTAGATATGCTCTACAGTCACAAAGGAAGTCACAGTCCAATCCCCAGAGATCTTAAACTCTTTAAATAATATAATATCTAGCACTTATATAGCAATTTTCATCACTAGCTCTCAAAGTACTTTTCAAACGGAGATATTATCCCCATTATACATAAGGGGAAACTGAGGCACAGAGAGAAAATGACTTTTCTAAGGTCACCCAGTAAGCCAGTAACAGAGCTAGAAATAAAATCCAGGTCTCTTAGGTCCCAGTTCAGTGCCAGTTTTTATCTCGTGGTAAAAACACTTCTTTTTTTTGTCAGTGAAAACAAAGCTCCAGAGGCACCGCTCCCTCCATATCCAGGCTTGGAAAATACCTATCGGATGGTCCTGCGGGAAGAATACAGGGGAGAGAAGAAACTACAACTTACCCTAACAACAGGGCTGCAGTTCCACTGGCATCAATAGCTGTTTGATCTGAGTGATCACTTCAGGATTGAACCCGCAACACATAATAAAAATGAATAACATTTGTCAGTTACATACAACAATAACAAAGAAGTGACTTACTTCATCCAGCACTGCTATCCTGTAATGATGGTGCTCACCATAATAAATGCCAGGATTCTGAAACCAGAGACAGGCACAGAGGTGCATTATTGCTATAGTCCGCCAGGGCATTTCGAGAAACATAAGGAGACACATATGAATCCTCTCTCAGAACAGACCCAATTATTAGAACAAATCATTGGATCTTCATATTGTAAATGAGATGTATCCAGATATATAAAATATCTTAAATAACATCACAAACAAACCTGACATTCCACTATGGAGACAAAGTGTAAATTTTTGTTGTTCTTGTAACTGAATAGAAAAATGTCATTTTATGTATTAAATCACACCAAATTATGATTCAAGACCTACTGTGTTCTTCTGGCAATTTTCCAAGCACCTGCACTTGCTCTGTGTCAGAAACTGTTCAATATGGTAGGTGCTTATGGTACTGCCTATGTTACTCTAATACAGCAATATGTGCAGGGACTGCTGTGTCCACAGCCATGAAACAAATATTTCCCCTCAAAATGGTTTGCAATACAAATGGAGAATTTGGTCCACAGAATGTTTACTTTTTTTTCTTCAAAATCTGCTAGAAATTTGAAGGAAAATACATATCCCACAGTTGATAAAATATACTATGGAACAAAATAGTCTCTTTAATTTGTTCTTTACTCTTTTAGATTTTATACTATTAGAGAAAGAGAAAAATCCTCTTCCTTAATAATAAAGCACTACATCTCTGAGGTGTGAATCAAGCATGCAAACAATTATTTGTATTACTTGCCTATTTAAACAGTGCAACAGAAGTTAAAAATAATGAATTCATATGTGTAATATCAGAGTTAACTATGATACTTAACAGCTATTTCATAAAATATCACAAAGTCATATGTGAAGTACATGTACACTAAGTTGAGGTAAACATCAGTTGGCATGCCTGACATTTCCTGATGGTCTGAATTCAATTTTATATTTCAAAGGCTATGTTCAAATAAAAGTATGCAAGGCATACTTACTAAATTATGCATCAGTTTGCAACAATTGTTATTTCTAGCAATGTAATAGTCTGAACAGAAAAGCTTTGAAATAACTGTCCACTTGTCTTTGGCATACACCAATTACCAGAATTCAGACTTATCTGACAACAGCTGTAGTGATATATTCTAAAAGAAAACAGTTTCAAAATGCTACTTTAGAAAACATAAATCTATCCTGGTTATAACTAGATGTTAGCATGTGATCATGGAAAATAACATCAACTTCTGGTTTCAGCACAACAGTCTTCTCCCCAAGACTTGCTCAAACTCTTCATCTGCCAGAGAGATGTTGAATTAACTTGAATAAACTGATTTGTATTTGGAAATTAAGTTATTCGTACTTGATTTTGAGGGTCCATTACTCATGCTTGACAACACTACTGTTTCCTAGGGGCCCAATATAGCAAAAGCAAAAACAAATCACCACAGCTGACTTGGCACAATCGAAGCAGAATTTTTCAAAGTTTCCCACTATAGAGGCCACATAACTTTTCTGAAATCTGCCCAACAAGATTTTGACTGATAGGTGCCAAAACAAACTCATATTCTTGTAAAGGTTGTGCAGTGTGTACAAAGGTGCTAGAACTAGGGGTGCTGCCACACCCTCCGGCTTGAAGTAGTAATAACTTCCCAGACACATGGTTTGTGCCTTCAGCATCCCCACTATAAAAATTGTTCCAGCACCACTGTCTCTGTGTGTATATATATATATACATGCGCACACACAGCTGTGTGGCACAGACATCTTATTGGCATGTGTCTGGAATGAGCACAATACTCATATGCGGTGAAGCCATGAGTGAGTTACGCAGGTTATCTCAAATGAGCATCCATAAAAGCCTCTATACCGCACTACAGTATCACAACAGTATTGGTATGTGCTACATATCTCAGTAAATAAAACTTTCTATAACATTCCTAAAAAAGTTAACAATTTTTATTGGGACTATTTTGTTATTTTTCCACTGGTAGAGTGACATGCCTTGTATACTGATTTTCAGAAGTGCTGAGCAACCAGAATGCCAAGTGAAGTCAACAGCAGCTGTAGGGCATCAACTTCTCTAAAATAACAGGCCCCTAGGTAGCATGAGTCCAACAGTATGGAAATTAGGCGAGAGAAAAAAATAACATGAATCCATTTAAAACGTGACCCAAAATAGCTTTCTGGACATAAAAATGTCATAGCTTTGAAGTCCAATATCTTGAGACATTCCAGACCTAGAAGCAAGTGCTATGTCACCCATTTATAAGCTGTGAATTTCCACGATTCCAGTGGTACAAAGCTTCAGTATCTAATCCTGCTATTACACCCGGGATATGTCACTGGTGAAGGACTGAATATTGCCTATCTTGCGTTTCAGACCAGTGACATTTCAGAGGGGCAATTCCATATTTCGGGGGGAAGAGCAAACATGTTTCTGTCAGGTTTTGATTTAAACAGCAGCTGTTAGAAGCTTTTCAAAGGGCTGGAATGCTAGAAGTAGTGCCAAAGGAGATGCACTGGTAGAGAAAGGAATGAGGAGATGGTCAAAGGTGCATGATAAAATCATTTTAAAACATGGTTCTACAATTTATCACATGGGCATCTCCTTCCCTTTACACAAGATATAACTCCATGAGAGGTGGGAGAAGAGGTGCCATTAGAGTCTGTCCTTGGTGGTGGCTTAAAGCTGATGAGCCAACTGGAGGAAGGAGGGCACTGCCTGTGTAGGTTCTGCTCATTACCTTCTGTCTTGAGCCAGAGAGAGCAAGTTGTCAGTGCATTCTGTTAGTCAGCACCAGGTCTGCTGGCTTGGATTGTGTCTGATTCCTGCAGCCCATTCCAGAGACTGATCAACCAAGAAAATGTCCTATTTCCTGATGGCCCAAACTGAGCCTGGTTTTTGTTATCGACTTTGTAGGCAGTTTCTTAAGAAAGCAATGTGGCTACTTAGTCTTAAAAGTCCTGACCAAACAGGCTGAAATAAGAACGTATTGTTTCTAAGCAGGTCTTGTATTTGTCCATAGTAACACTTAAAACTACCCTGGACTATCCAGTTTTAAGGGGTTTGCATGTGGCACTTGGCAACAGAGAGAAAGGAAAAAAGATGGTTACTCATCTTTGTAATTGTTGTTCTTCGAGATGTATGGCTCATATCCATTCCAATTAGGTGTGCACGCGCCGCGTGCACGTTCATCGCAAGATTTTTACCCTAGCAACACTCAGTGGGTCGGCTGGGCGCCCCATGGAGTGGTGCCGCTATGGCACTGGATATATACCCTGCTGACCCAATCGCCCCTCAGTTCCTTCTTGCCGGCTACTCCAACAGTGGGGAAGGAGAGCGGGTTTGGAATGGATATGAGCAACACATCTAGAAGAACAGTTACAAAGGTGAGTTGTCTTTTCTTCTCGAGTGTTGCTCATATCCATTCCAATTAGGTGATTCCCAAGCCTTACTTAGGCAGTGGGTTGGGTGGTGGATGTTGCAGAATGCAAACTGCTGAGCCAAAGGCTGCATCATCTCTGGACTGTTGAACCAGAGCATAATGTAAGCAAACGTGTGACAGAGGACCAGGTAGCTGCGCGACATATCCTCCTGGAAAAACCACTGAGCCAGGAAGGCGGCAGATGAAGCCTGAGCCCTGGTAGAATGCACGGTGATGTGGCTTGGGGAAATATAAGTCAAATCATAACAAGTGTGGATGCATGCCGTCACCCAAGATGAGATCCTCTGAGAGGAGACAGGTAGGCCTTTCATTCGGTCTGCTACCGCGACAAAGAGTTTGGGCGTTTTACGAAAGGGTTTTGTCCATTCAATATAAAACGCGAGTGTTGTATGGACGTCCAGGGAGTACAATTGTTGCTCCCGTTGCGTTGAATGTGGCTTCGAGAAGAAGACCAGGAGAAAGATGTCCTGGTTAACATGAAAGGCCGAAACCACCTTAGGGAGGAATGCTGGGTTGGTCGCAACTGCACCTTGTCCTTGTGGAACACAGTTTACGGCAGATCCACCGTAAGAGCCCTAAGCTCGGAGACTCATCTGGCCAAAGTAAGGCTATGAGGAAAGCCGTCTTCCAAGACAGGTATAGTAGCAAGCAGGTTGCTAAGGGCTCAAATGGGGGAGACATAAGTCTGGTTAAAACCAGGCTGAGGTCCCAGGTTGGGGCTGGGCGGCGTACTTGGTGTTATAAGCACTCCAAGCCCTTGAGGAACCTCAAAACAACAGGGTGTGAGAACATGGAACGGCCACCTTCGCCTGGGTGGAAGGTAGAGATGGCTGCCAAGTGTACCCTCAGCGATGATACTGCTAGGCCCTGCTGTTTGAGAGACCAGAGGTAGTTCAAAATAGAGGGAATTGAGACCTCAGTGGGAATAAGACTATGCGTTTCCACTAGCAGGAGAAATGCTTCCACTTGGCCAGATACATTGACTGGGTGGAAGGTTTCCTGCTACCCAGGAGAACTTGTCGTACTGATGCAGAGCAATGTAACTCTGACTGGTTGAGCCACGCAGCAGCCACGCCATGAGGTGAAGTGCCTGCAGGTCCGGGTAGCGAAGTCTGCCGTGGTCCTGAGTTATCAGGTCTGGGTGGAGTGGCAGGGTAATTGGGTTGGCTAGTGACAGGTCGAGCAATGTGGTGTACCAGTGCTGCCTGGGCCACCTGGAGCGATTATGATGATGCGTGCTCTGTCCCTGTGGAGTTTTAGCAGGACGTTGTGAACTAGCAGAAACGGTGGGAAGGCATAAAGGAGCTGGCTCTTCCACGGCATCAGGAAAGTGTCCAAGATCGATCCCAGGAAGAGACCTTGGAAGGAGCAGAACATCTGGCATTTCCTGTTCTCGCGGGAAGCGAACAGGTCTATGTGGGGAAATCCCCACTTCTGGAAAACAGAACGAATAACGTCCGGGCAGATTGACCACTCACGAGAAAGACCTGCTGAGTTGATCCACCAGAGTGTTCCAAACGCCTGGGAGAAAGGACGCTACCAGATCTATCGAGTGGGCTATGCAAAAGTCCCAGAGTTGGATGGCCTCCTGACAAAGGGGGGAGGATCGTGTCCCTCCCTGTTTGTTTATGTAGTACATGGCCGTTGTGTTGTCTGTAAACACTGAGACACAACAGCCTTGCAACTGTTGCTGGAACACCTGGCACACCAGGCGGACTGCTCTCAGTTCTCGGACATTTAAGTGTAATGCCAGCTCCTGAGGTGACCAAAGGCCTTGAGTACGAAGGTGACCGAGGTGAGCACCCTAGCCGAGAGATGACGCATCCGTCGTCAGGGACATTGAGGGTTGGGGCAGATGGAACGGCATCCCTGCACACACCAGGGAGGGAGTTAGCCACCATTCTAGGGAGCCTGGGGTGCTCGGGGAATGGTGACTATCGTGTCTATTGGGTCCCTGCTCTGGCGGTATACCGAGTTGAGCCAAACTTGGAGAGGATGGAAGCGGAGCCTGGTGTGTTTGGTTACAAACGTGCAGGCAGCCATGTGACCCAGGAGGCCGAGACAAGTGCGAGCCGAGGTCGTCGGGAAATTCTGTAGACCGCAGAAGATTGTTGCCCTTGCCTGAAACCGCGGCTGTGGTAAGCAGGCTCTGGCTAGATTGGAGTCCAGGATAGCTCCTATGAAGTCTAACCTCTGCGTGGAAACCAGAGTGAATTTTTCTATATTGATCATCAGGCCTAGACATGTGAATAGGTCCTTGATGATGCCCACATGCTGAGTGACTTGTGTCTTGGAGGCCCCTCAGATGAGCCAATCATCCAGATATGGAAAAACGTGTATCTGACGTCAGCAGAGGTAGGCGGCGACTACGGCCATACACTTTGTAAATACCCTTGGGGCTGTAGAAAGACCAAACGGCAGGACCGTAAACTGGAAGTGCTGACGGTTGGCTACAAAGCGGAGGTATCTCCTGTGCGGAGGAAAAATGGCGATGTGAAAGTATGCGTCCTTCATGTCAAGGGCAGCATACCAGTCTCCAGGATCCAAGGACAGGATAATAGTCCCCAGGGATACCATGAGGAACTTCAACTTTATCATAAACTGGTTGAGTCCTCGCAGGTCTAGGATAGGTCTGAGACCTCCCTTCAACTTGGGGATTAGGAAATAACGGGAGTAAAACTCCTTGCCCCTGTCGTCCATTGGTACCTCTTCTATAGCTCCCATGGCAAGGAGAGTGCGCACCTCTTGTAAGAGGAATTGCTCGTGAGAGGGGTCCCTGAAAAGAGGGACAGGGATGGAGGGGGCAGGCCGGGTTGGAATAAATGGAGGTGGTACCCATTTTCCACCCTGCGTAGGACCCACGATCTGAAGTTAACTGGGACAACGCCGGGAGAAGTAGGAGAGACGGTTGGAGAAGGGAGGAGAGGATCCTGCCTTGTTAACTGGTACGCCGCCCTCAGGGCGCACCTTCAAAAGTTGTCTTGGTCCCGTGGTGGATTTCGAGGGACCCTTGATTTTGGCCCCCTTGGGGTCCTGATGGTCATCTGTGACCACCTCGGCCGCGCCTCCTGCCAAAGTCCTGTCTTTGTCTAGGCGCAGAGTTATGGGCGTGAGGCTGGGGACGGAAAGACGCTGCGTTGGGTCATCAGTGTATGCATGCCGAGAGAGCGCATTATGACCCTGTTGTCCTTCAGGCTTTGCAGCCTGGGGTCAGTCTTTTCGAGAATAGGCCTTTACATCAAATTGGCAGTCCTGAATGGTATACTGCAGCTCCGGTGGGAGGCTTGAAACCTGAAGCCATGAGATGCGCCTCATGGCAAGACCTGAGGCCAGAGTCCTGGCTGCTGAGTCGGCTGCATCCAACGAGGCCTGGAGGAACGTTCTGGCCACCTTTTTCCCTTCCTCCAAGAGGGCAGCAACTCTTGGCAGGAGTCTTGAAAGGAGAAGCTCCGTAAACTTACCCACCGCCACCCATGTGTTATAATTATAGCGGCTAAGCAAGGCTTGTTGATTTGCCACCCGGAGCTGTAGGGCTCCTGCCAAGTACACTTGGCAGTCGAGTAAGTCCATTCGCCTAGCCTCCTTCGATTTCAGGGCTGGCGCCTGCTGGCCATGGCATTCCCTCTTATTAACAGACTGGACGACTAGTGAGCAGGGAGGAGGATGGACATACAAGTATTCATACCCTTTAAAGGGCACCATATATTTACGCTCGACTCCCCTGGCTGCAGGAGAGATAGAGGCTGGCGACTGCCACATAGTATCGGCATTGGCCTGGATGGTCCGAATAAATGGTAGGGCCACTCTAGTGGGGGCAACCGCCAATAGAATGTCCACTACCGGGTCCTCTACCTCCGGGACCTCCTCCACCTGGAGGTTCATATTGAGTGCTACCCTCCTTAGGAGGTCCTGATGGGCTCTCAGGTCGATTGGAGGAGGGCCCGAGGAGGATGCTCCTGCCACCGCCTCATCTGGAGAAGAGGAAGAGGAGATGCCTGCGACGAGTGGGTCCTGTGTGGCCTCTTGCTTTTGGGCGACCTCCTGTTCCAGCGGAACCTGAGATTCCGGTGGGTGAACTGGGGCTTCCTCCGTAGCAATCGGAGGGGGATGGCTAACCATCGCCTCTGGCACTCGGTGCTCTGATGAGACAGAGTGGGACGGAACTACTGGTACGCCTTGGGCCTGGTGGCATGCCCAAGGCGTCCAAAAAGACCACTGATGGGGTCCTGAGCCTGGGTCTCTTGGAAGACTCTGGTGGGCACATCAGAATCGCGGTCCTGTGCACAAGAGCTGTCCGCGTGGGACGACACTGATGCGTGTCTGGAGGGGCTGAAAAGCCCTGGGCAGAGTTTCTGTCTCTAGCGGACCTTTCTCTACTCAGCACCGGGGAGCGGTACCGGGAGGCATACCGGTATCAGGAACGAGATCGGGACCTGCGACCGGAGCGGTGCCGGGAGGTCAACCGAGATCTCGAGGCTCGACGTCGGGAGTGGTTACAGGAGTCACGGTGCTTGGAGCGGTGCCGGGAGCTGGAATGGTGCCAAGAGTAGTGGGCCAGTGAATGGGATACTGAATGGTGCCACGAGTGCAACCGGTACTGAGGAGAACAGTGCCGGGACTGCGAGCGGCGTTGGGAGCGGGAGCGCCGACGGGACCTAGAACATCTGCAGAACCGTGATCATGAACGGTGCCGCTCTGCTGTGCCGACAGAGGATAGTCTTATCAAGGCAGGCTTGCCGATAGACTGTATTACCCGCACTGGCGGTGCTGTTGAGGCAGCGTCAACTCTGTCATGGCAATCAGATCCCTCACCGCCATTGAGAACGTCTCCCGGTGTGGAGGGAATAGTAAGGTCAACCACGGCTTCGCGCTGGGGAGCTGACAGGCACCGGACTCGACGGCCCTTGTGCGTGGGACCGGAATCGATGGTGCTGATGTCGTCGGTGCCGCGGCAGGTGTTGGTGCCGGGCAATCCAACTTAGACGAGCTCTCTGGCTGCGGTGCAGGTGGCACGGAAGCAGCAGGAGTCTTAAGCTTTCTTGACCTTGGGGAGAGGGAGTGGTGCCGGTGACGGCCGGTGCCGAGAGGCCTTGGCAGTACCGGTGCGGTCTGGTGCCGAGGAGGTGCTTCTGCCCGCTGATTGACCAGCGCTCGGTGCCGAAGGCGGAGGGGTAAGAGCCGCCTCCATGAGGAGCTGCTTTAGCTGAAAGTCCCGCTCCTTTTTTGTTCTCAGCTTAAAAGCCTTGCAAATGCGACACTTATCAGTCAGGTGAGATTCCCCGAGGCACTTAAGGCAGGAGTTGTGTGGATCTCCTGTCGGCATCGGCTTATGACAGGCCGAGCACGGTTTGAAACCCGGTGAACCGGGCATGGGCCCCAGCACCGGGTGCGGGGAAGGGGCTAATCCCCGAACCCCTCTTAACTATACACTAACAATGAACGATAAAAATTAACTAAAACTATATAACTTTGAACTATATACAGAAAAAAATAACTAAAGAACTATGAGTAGCTAGGGAGGTGGAGATCAGTAAAACCACAATCCACTGTTCCAACGACCGATACGGGCGGTAAGAAGGAACTGAGGGGCGGTTGGGTCGGCAGGGGTATATATCCAGCGCCATAACGGTGCCACTCCAGGGGGCACCCAGCCAACCCACCGAGTGTTGCTAGGGAAAAAATCTTCCGACAAATGTGCGCGCAGCGCACGCACACCTAATTGGAATGGATATGAGCAAGCACTCGAAGAAGAATATACAGTTTGCATCTACTGGGGATAACAGGTGAGCCAACCCTGAGCTTCCTAAGAGGCTTGTCTAGCCTCCACTATTCCACCCTCTGCATCATTCTAGGAAGTAGAAGTGGACTATTGACTTAGTAAAGCATCTGCAGCCATGGACAGAGGGGGATGGGTAACAGAGCTAGGCAGCTACTGCATGCTCAAAAGTAAGTAGCCAGCAACAGCAAGAACTAGGAGAACCTGGAGAGAGTGGCAGTGGAAGGAAGAAGAAGCGAGAGATGGGATCCCTCAGCTTAAAACTCAGCAAGGATGAGTACATGTACCTTTACGGTATGAGTGGTTAAGAGGGCTCACAGAGACTTGCTGTCTTGCCAGACAAGTACATTCCAGCTCTTAGCATTGAAAGAGAACCAAATATAAACATCACATTGATAAAATGCACTATGCTAGGTTAAATGAGCAATTCTTGGGAGTGTATTCAATTAATGTCTTTACATTCCCTTGTTTCTCTTGTTCTCATTTTAACAAGGCTTGATATTGAGAAACTGTAGCACATGCATATGGCTGGTCATGATTAGAGTCTAGAAAAACGCATCTTGATCACAAAGCCCTGTGTCCTAATTAACTTGCCCATCTGAAAAGAAGAATAATGGTTCTGCTGATATGAGGACTAACTTGTTATAAAATGGCACTACTTACATTTCTTGTGGTCTGAGTTCACCATGTTTTATTTCAAAGAATATGAATGGAGACAGTTTTACAGATGCTTTTGTGTCTTCTTACTTGAAAGAACTTTAATAGTAGAAACAATATTTCTATGACAAAGTGATCTGAATAGTTACTGGTACAGAAATGCGATTACTAAAGTTGTTCAACAGCACCTTTTAAGCTATAAGCATAAATGTACTGTAACACGATGCTTGGAATTCAGTTATTTAAAGATAATTGGTGGAAATAGAAACATCAGTCATCTAAATTCACGTAATATCATACACGAAAGAAAAACCAACAATGTTCACCCTATTGCTTAGACGTGGGTTTGTTTATTTGCAGTAAAATCATAATTTATACTGGCTTCTCACATATTGATATGTTGAGGAAATAAACAGCAAATATAATTTCCAATCCATCTGTTAGAAAGACAATAGTCAGAGGTTTTTTTAACAGGTTTAAAACGTTATGTTTTGCAGAAGTGCCTTTTCCTGTTCAAAACTAACAAATGAAGCACCAGAGTTTCTTTTATGTTCAGCATTCTCTCAGCACAGGGAGGGGAAGGGCATTACTCTGTTGTTTCCCTCATTCTCTGCCACATAACTGGCTCTGGCAGAGGTTAGAGCAGCCTGGAGATTGTTGTAATTTGTGCCCACTAGGTCAGCTACTGTCTCTAAAGGACAGTCCACCATCTGAGCAGTTAGACCACTAAACACTCTGGCCACTCCTTCTACTAATCTCTGACACAGTATTAGGTCTGTGGAGAGAATGGAGTAGGAGCCAGCTACCCTGGGACGATGTCTCCTGGGGATGCTCACATGCTCCATCCCTAACAAGGAGCCTAGAAACAGACTGTTCCCTTTCCACTACATAAGTATTCCAAAAAGAATATGGCCCATAAGGCCTATCAGGTTATATTAATGCTAGGATTGGCAAATTTCTACTCACACAAATTCTACCCTTGCCCCGACCCCTGCCCAGCCTCTGAGGCCATGCCCATTGTCTGAGGCCACACCCCCACTCACTCCATCTCCCTCCCTCTGTTGCTCGCTCTCCCCACCCTCAGTCACTCACTCATTTTCACCGGGCTGGCTCAGGAGGGAGGGATACAGAAGGGGGTGAGGGCTCTGGCGAGGGTGCTGGCTCTGGGGTAGGGCCAGGGATGAGGGGTTTGGGGTGCAGGATGGGGCTCCAGGCTGGGACCAATGGGTTTAGAGGGCAAGAGGGGGGATCAGGGCTGGGGCAGGGGGTTGTGGCACAGGGGGTGGGTGAGGGTTCTGGCTGGGGTGTGAGCTCTGGGGTGGGGCCAGGGATGAGAGGTTTGGGGTTCAGGAAGGTGCTCTGGGCTTGAATTGAGGGGTTTCGAGGGTGGGAAGGGTATCATGGCTGGGGCAGGAGGTTGGGACAGGGAAGGGGGTGAGATGTGCAGGCTCCAGGTGGCACTTACCTCAGGAGCTCCCGGAAGCAGTGGCATGTCCCCCCTTCTGGCTCCTAGGCAGAGGTATGGCCAGGTGGCTCTGCACACTGCCCTGTCCACATGTGCCACCCTGCAGCTCCCATTGGTCATGCTTCCTGGCCAATGAGAGCTGCGGATTTGGTGCACAGAGGCCCCTGGCTACTGCTGTGCCTAGGGTCTGCAGGGACATGTCACTGCTTCTGGGAGCCTCATGGAGCTAAGGCAGGCAGGGAGCCTGCCTTAGCCCCGCTGTGCCGCCAACTGGACTTTTAACGGCCTGGTCAGCTGGGTGTTCAACTGGGTGCTCAGTCAAAAACTGGACACCTAGCAACCCTAATTAATTGTATGGTCTAACAGTATGCAAGGCATTTTTCAGATATACAGGGGAACAAGGGTTCTGCCCTAAATATTTTATTTACATAGGCACAAAAGGAACAATATTTATATAAGTTTCATTTCTGAAAGTTGACTAAACAATAACTGCTGGATGCTATCTAACACATCTGCTACTGGGCTATAGTATTACCATGACTTCACAAAACAATAAGCAATAATTTTTTCAAAAGTAAAGAGGCCTGACTGACTCCTATGTTACTCCAATTTTTCATCAGTGGTCTCTCCATATTTAAACCAGAATAAAAATGAAGTGACACAATGGTGAATCAGGCTCACTGTGTCTAAACTAGTCACATTTGCCTGGCATTCAGTCATCTCCATATATTATTCATCTCACAGCAATAATGTAGTTGTTTATTTGCTTTTTTTAAAAAAAGCATCTGACATAAGCATACATGGAAAAGAGCTTGTTCACCTATAATTTCTTACCAATAGATGTTATGTTCACACAGCTACCCAGAATTTAATCAATTCTGTTAATGTCACAAACTGGCACATTAATCAAGCTTGAAGTGAAGGAAGAATAGCCACACTAAGGATAATGAAAGCTTGAAACTCTTACCTTAGTAAGGGCTTAGCTACCAGGGCAGTGGGCCCTATAGAAAACAGAGAGCGAGGCAGACATAAAAACATGGACATTAAGCCAAAGAAATATGTGGTGACTAAAGCTAAAACACTACATTTTCATGGGTAATTGATCTCCATTTGGATTTTTACAAAATAAAGCTTGATTTCATATAACATCTTCCATGAAAACTCCAATTATGTTATTTAACTTTGCAAAGCATTTTGGGAATACAGAGTCCAAGTGAATAAAGAGACATAAATTTAAAGGTGCAGTAACAGAGGAGAGAGATGTTTAGGTATGATTTGAACAGCCTGAGTCAATGAGGCAGAAGAGATATAGAGAGGCTTTTCATATAGCAGGCATAGCAAAGGAGAAGGCTTTTGCACTGAGAGTGGAGAGACTGTATGAAGTGAAGGAAAGGAGTACATTTCTCTCTAGTAAAGTTTGCCTTCCTGCTCTATGTCTGTCCCATTGGCCTTATTTCAAAGTGTTATTCCACATCCCTGTATATGATTTACCCTTTATGTGTCTGATCCAAAGCCAACAAAGCCAAAGGGAGTCTTTCCATTGACTTCAGTAGATTTTGGATCAGGCTCTCCAAGCAGAAAAGGAGACACTGATTTTCTAAATTTCACGTCGGGCTTACACAAAGAAAATAAGACAAAAGCAAGAGTGAGATCTCTTAACCCTCTCCTCTCTCTAAAAGGAGTCAGGTTCTAAAAACTTCCTGAAAAATGCTAATGTCTGGTATCTTTGAGTAAAGAGTAAGTGTATAAAGTCACTGCAGATTTTTATTATTCTTTTTATCATGATACCTTTACTTTATTCAAATCAAACTCACATGGACCGTTATTACCAGTAATAATACTATATTGCATATATGTCAATTCAGCTTCCACACCGACATCCTATCCAGCATGCCCTTAACTGCTACAGCTGTATGAATAAGATTTTTTTCAGTTTGCTGGCAATTAAAAAAATCAGAAATAAAATTTGTTTGAGTTCAAATGAAATGTTTCATTTTGATTTTGAGCAATTTTTAAACTTTTTAAAAAATAAAACTGAAGGAATTTCAAAGCAACAAGTCATTTCAAAATGAAAAATCCAAATGTTTTGTTTCAAAAATAAAATGTTTTGTTTTTTTAGTGTTTTTGATTTTTTAGCTGAAACAGTTCAGTGAATTCAACATGAATTCACACAACGTTTCTGTTGGCCCAAAACTGCATTTTTTCACCAGAAAAAGTTTTGGTCAAAAAACTTCACCCAGCTCTATTTACCTCCTCATTTTGCTGTTCAGCCCTGAATCAGTTCTCTCACTTAGTATGATGGCCATTCATTTGGCCTTGACTTCACTAAACACTGCTCTCTCTGGATATGTCTACACTGCAATTAGACACCTGTGGGTTGGGCTTGTGGGGCTCAGGCTAAGGGACTGCATAATTGCAGGGTAGACATTCGAAACTAGGCACCAATCTGATCTGTGGGACTCTCCCACCTCACCGGGTCCTGCAGCCCAAGTTACAGCCTGAGCTCAAAAGTTTACACTGCAATTAAACATCCCCTAAGCCCAAGTCTCACGAACCGGAGTCAGCTGGTACAGGCCAGCCATGGGCTTTTAATTGCAGTTTAGACATAACCTATGTGACCACGGTTAAGAGCTGATGTAACACCCACTACCTCACCTGCTTCAGGTTTTGCTCACATACAACCCACCACCCAACCTTTCTATGATCTCCACTCCATCAATGGAGTCAGCTTTTCTGCCATTATTAGCCTCCCCACTGTCGTCTCCTCTATAGATTCAATTGAAAATTCATTCCATGCCACTCTCTCTGCCACCAGGGGTGGCTCCAGGCACCAGCATGCCAAGTGTGTGCCTGGGGCAGCAAGCCACTTGGGGCGCTCTGCCGATTGCCATGAGGGCGACAGGCAGGCTGACTTCAGCGGCATGCCTGCGGAGGGTCCACTGGTCCCACAGCTTCGCCGGACGTCCCGCAGGCATGTCGCTGAATCTGCGGGACCGGGTACCTCCTGCAGGCAAGCCACCTAAGGTAGCCTGCCCGCCGTGCTTGAGGCGGCAAAATACCTAGAGTCACCCCTATCTGCCACCTTGGATTCCTATTTCCCTTGTTTCCGCCATAAAGTCTGTTCCAACAACCCTAAACTCGGCTTACCTCAATATCTGCTTCTCACACACCTGTTAACGTGAAGCTGAACACCTTTGGAGAAAACCTCATGGACACATGGATTTTACTATAAATGTGTTCCCCTCCAGTTATATTATTTTTCTGATCAAGTATCTCTATTCTCATTGACACCCACATTCACAGCCATCTATTCCCCACTTTTGACTCTGTTTTAAAACCTACCCACCACCACCACCCTTTTTCTGTAACAACAAAGTTCTTTACCTGTTTTCTTCTTCTAATCCTTCCACTTTCTCCAGTGACTATATTACCCCCACTACCTCTGGATATCACTTGTCCCCACTCTCATCCCTTACTTTTCCATAAATATTGTGGTGATTTTTTTTTACATTCACTCTCCTGCATGGAATGCACTCCCCGAAGTAATCCATAAAGCCACTACCCTCTCCTTCAAGTCACTCTTCAAAACCCACTTCTGCTGTGAACCCTACCAGAAGGAAGTCAACCAACAATGACTAGATTGAACATCAGCTGGGCATAGCTGAAATTTTTAATATAAAAAAAAAAAATCAAATAACTTGAACCAGTGAAGATGTGCATAGTAAGTTATGTAACTGTGTGATCTCTTTACTTTTTACCCTCATCCTAACATCCCCTTCTTTTGGTTTGTCATTTTCACTTGTTCTCTTTTGTTTCCAGGTACACTGTGAGTTCTTTGAGCCAGGAACCATGAATTTCTGTGGGTTTATACAGTGCCTAGAACAATGAGAGGTGTGGGGAGAGAATACTCACTGGGGTCTCTTGGTGCTACCCAAATATGAATAATAATGCAAATAACAATAAAAATATAACTGGGGCCTGGCTCATCAACATAAATCCACTCCAACACTGGAATGTAGCCACTCTGAGGTAGATAGCAAGACACATTTTACCAGCAGCTCTACAAAATAATTTGGGAAAGAAAAGTAACGTATCCAGTGGAATCTATGAGAGACATTTTAGATGGGCATGACATAATTGCCTGTAGTGGAATTTGGACAAGAGAATACTGGGGGTAACATATTACAAAATTGCTTTGGAATCTTAAATAAATATAATCAGTCAGAAAGACCTCAGATTTATATCCCATCTTAAAGGTGGATCACCAGCACTGGAAATTCAGCTGTTGCAGAATTTAAACCATCTGAATTGCACAGAGTTGTTGACTTAGTAAAGCCAATAAAAAAAACATTATATGAGTCATTTTTCACTTCCCTTTCTGTCAATATCAAATACCAGCATTGTTAAAATTTGAAACATGCCACTTTTTACCACTCTAACAAAAAAAGTGCTGACCAACCAGCAAGATCAGTAATTGAAATAGTTGTCAATAGCAGGAAGTCTCCCAGATTCAGGCTCTAAGCAATGACATAGTAAATTTCACCCAGATTTCTCATGCCTTAAGATGTCTGAACTAGCCCTCATCTTTATGAGGAGAGAGCTAAAGAACATTTCTTGACTGCTGAAGAGAACTTTCCTACCATGCTGACTAAACTGAATCTTTTCAATACATTTTAAAAACATTTTTTAAATGTCTTGAAATCCTAAACTACCACAAAGTTCCCTTGTTTCCTTTCTCAGAGACTCTTGGACAGTTACTGATTTTTTAAAGAATTTATTATATATGCCTTTGGTTATTTTTGTTCAATTTATTCTTCTCAAATAATGAATTGAAGTACATAAACAGGCTACAGCTGTTTAGGTTCCTAAATTCTGATACCTCCCCCATACAGGACCACAACCTCCTTTCTCTTTGTCTTTGACTTTTCTGTAGACTGAAATTCAATACTTTTGTCTGCATTTGCTACTAAAAGCCTTTTTTCTCCAGCCATGCCCCAGTTCCCTTGTGGCTCATTAAGCACATTTACATTTGGCTCTTAAAATCCTAAACAGTCCATTTCACGCCACGCAATAGTGTACTGATGAAAGAAGCACTCTGCTTATGGCTTGTGTGATGACAGGAAGAACTTCTTTCACTCTTAGCCCTGGTCTACACTACAGAGTTAGGATGACATAAAACAGCTTACATTGACCTAACTCTGTAAGTGTCTACACTACAATGTCGTTCCCGCCGATGTAAGTCATCCACTACTCTGACTTAATAACTCCACCTCCATGAGAGGTGTAGCGCTTAAATTGATATAGTTGACACTGTGTCCGCATAACCACTGTCTTGCTTATATCACCTGTTGCCACCCGGACTGCCAGGCTGATATCCGGAGCCCTGCCTGGGCTGGCAGATGGAGTCTTGCCGGGCTGACAGCTGGAGCCCCGCCACCCGGGACTGACAGTTGAAGCCCCACTTCCCAGGGCTGATAGCTGGATTTCTGAAGCCAGGGCTTACATCAACTGTTGCTGCCTTTCAGAAGCTGTCCCACAATGCCTTGCTCTGACAATTAAATTCGTGCAAGCATTCCTGTTGAGGATGTGTACTGCTGGCACAAGGAGTGTAGTGTGGACATGCAAAAGCAGTTCAATTACTGTGGTGGCTGTATGTCAATGTAACTTAAATCAACTTAATTTTGTAGTGTAGACTTTCCCATAGACATCCTCTCAAAGTCCTTTTTCATATTTTTTGGAGACAAACAAAATCATATAAGCAATATTTTTGGCAAAAGGCAGGTTTGCTGCAATAGCACTGAAAATGGTCAGTGCTTATTCTGCAGTAGAGATCATTTCCTATAGCAGAATTAAGGATACTGTGAAATTCCACTGAAAGTTGTAAAAAAAGGTAAAAATCTGAATTTGGGATCTTTCCTAATCCTGAAGCCCTTCTGCAGGTAAAACTCACATTGAAGTCTACGCAAACTACCCCTACATCAGGTCTGTAGGACTGGACCCTTGGGCACTGTATACTTGTGTTAGTAGCTTTGATGCTCATGTGTAGAGGGGTCACCTGCTACCACCAACATTCTTAATATTGTATCGATTACGCCTAAATTAGCAGGGTTACTTACACCACATAAATCTAATATAATACCATTAACAAATTAACACCTATCCTGATCCTATCTCCTTCCCAAATTCCCATTAAAAAAAAAGAGCCTTGCCAAGTGTCTGGAAAGTTAACAGTTCCAGATTCTGGCAGACAAGAGCAGGGAGCACATTCCAGAGGAGAGGAGCTCCCACAGGTAAATATGGTAGCTCCCTTGCTTCTATATTCCACTCTGTTTGCACTTCTGTTGATTGCAACTGTGACAGCATGGATTAAAGAGAGGCAATCACTTAGGTAACCCAGATCCAAACCATTTAGTGCTTTAAAGGTAATAGACACTATTTTGAGTTGCACCCACTATGCTACAGGCTATTACTGCAGCTTGTGGAGCACAGGTGTTATAGGTTAACAAAAATTTTTCCTTAATAAGCAAGTTCTGAATCCTGAACCAACTTTATATTCCAAATGGTCCCTACATGCAGCTCCAAACAGTGTATCACATTAATCTAATTTAGAGGTAATAAGGGCATGAATAAGAACAATAAGAGCTTTTGCCTTTGTTGGAGCAGTCAGAAAAGTGTGCTCTTCACTGCAACTGCCACAGACCCCTAAGCTGCAAACATGACTTCCAAATAACAGACATCTATCATCAATGTCGTGATTGATGTAACTCTAAGTAATTCTTCTGGTTTCTTCTCAAAATTTACTAACAATCTCAATCTTAGCTGGATTGAGCCTCAGCCAGGTGACTTTGATCACCCATTCTCTAACAAACACGGCTGTCAGCTCCATGTACCAATGGGGTCAGTCATAATGGAGATATACAACAAGATACCAGCCACATATTGCAGGTGCTACATCCCATATCTCAGGTAGAACACTGCAGTACACTATATAATAATGCCTAGCGGTGCATGAATACATGTCTAAAAAAACACCCTTTGAGTCCTCTTGTGCCAGAAGGAGAAAAGTCACTTCAAAACAGTTCCATTCACTGCTAAAAGGGACTGAAGATATGTCAATAATGCCTCATGTTCAACTTCATGAAAAAAGACAAGAAATTTAACAAGATCAGAATGGACATATTGTCTTTGTCCATAGCCTGGAGAATATTACTGATTAATGGTATTAGTGTATTTTCACTCCCATAGCCAGATCAAAACCCAGAGTAACTAAGAGCAAGGAACTGTAAAGACGGCAAATACTACCAAAGCTTTTTGAACAAACCTTCTGAATAATTTTCCCAGATTATGAAATATGATACTGGTCTATATTTATTTTGGTCATCAACAGTCAGACATTTCTTGAGGAGGTACATTGCCAACAGCTCTTTGAGAAAACCTGGTATCCTATCCTTAGACAAAGAAGCACCAATTATCTCCACCAACAATGGGCCCGTTGTCCCAATGCTGCCAAGAACGATATCAGTCCAGTGTACAGGTGGGGCCTGAGGCCACCATCTCCGTTCAGAGTCACCAACTAAAATTCAAGCAGAGATGGAGCTGTGTTTGTTCTTTCAAGATATTCCCCATTGTCCACAGACTTAGAAAGCTCCATCAAATTTGAATGATTTTATCTGCGGTGTAAACAATAAATTCCTCCACTCTTTTTTCCAGATGGCATACAGAGCAGGGCCACTGTGAGCCAACTTCCTGTGCAGGCCAGCTTCCTGCCTTCTGGCCAGAAGGAGGACTTGCATGGTTCTTTTCCTGCTACTGCAGCCAGGGGTCTTCAGCATCTTTCCAGTCAGTGGGGAAAGAGCTACTTCTCCTCCCTCTTTCCCTTGCCTGTCTCTGTATTTCTCCTTCCTTCTCTCTTTCTATGTACAAAATAAATTACTGGCTGAGCTGAAGCTTAAAATCTGTCAGTACAGTTTCCCCATTTCTTTTTAATTCCACTCTGTCCATTCCTTCATTCTATCTGCTGCCTCATTCCTTCTCCTTCCCCCTCATTCATTTCAGACCTCATGTTCATCATCACCTCCTCTCTCTCTTTCTCTCTCCCCATCCCACACAACCTGTCTCTTACTTCTGCTCCGTATGCCTATGTGCATGAAAGCAGAAGGAAGAAAGGATGGAACACTCACAAGAACAAGCTCTCATCAAAGGCTGCTATCCACTCCCTCTTCTATGCAGGCTGAAAATATTCTTCACTATATGTGATATTCTGGATTCTAGACCCATCTGGAAAAAGGAACTGCAGAATCTCAAATAATAATTAAGAATATTAGAAGAAATTAAGCTATCCAAAGTTCAAAGAATGCTTGGTTCAGGCTCTTATCAAGATTTGGGTGAAGGTTTGGGTCAGTTATTTTATTCAGACTTATACTCCCACCCCTTCTGTGCATTCGAGACCCTGAAACTTATTCTTCAGACCATCTCAGAAATACATCATTTGTGTTTGCAGGAGGAGGATTCGGATAGTGCTGTATGAGTAACTCTGGACATATAATGAATGGAGATGTATTAATGGGAATATATTCACAGGTAGTGCTGAGTGACAGAGAAATAGAGTGGCAAACTGAGGAGAAAGGGTAAGAAAATTCTAACAGACAACAAGGAGTTAACTGCAGACCTAAAAGTTGGCAGCTGCCTTGGTATCAGTGATCATGATCTAGTTACATTTACATTGTGCAAACAGAATATGGCACCAGCCAGTAATAGGTATATTTGGAACTTTAACAGGGTCAATTTTCCACAGCTTAAAGCAACTGTTGTCATAACTGACTAGGAACATAAATTTAAAGGGGAAAATTTTAACCAGAACTGTTGTAGTCAGGGACATCCAAAAGCTGTGATTCCACAGACATGAAAATAGTTACAGTAGGCAAGAAACGATCCTGGTTAAAAAGAGATGTAGAAGAGGTGCTAAAACATAAAAGAATCAATATATACAGATGGAAAAAAGGGGATGTAAATGGCAATGAATATAAGTTAAAAAATGTAGGTGACTGATAAGGGAAGCTAACAGAATCAATAAAATATAAGTGCCCAGTACAGTTAAAGACAATAAGAAGGCATTTTTAAAACATATCAGGAACAAAAAGGGCCTAGGTCAAATATAGGTCTACTGCTGAACGCAGATAGTAAACTTGTAAATAGTGATGTAGAAATATTCAACACACATTTCTGTTCTATATTTGGAATTAAGCAGGAAAACGTATCCATCTCATCTGATGGTGTGAAGGAAAAGAAATTTGACCATTTGTAACAATGGAGGGGGTGAGGCAACATATGCTAAAATTTAAAATTTTCAAATCAATAGACCTCGTTAACTTACATCCAAGAGTCCCAAAGGAGCTATCTGAGGAGCTCTTTGTTGTTAATTTTAAACAAATCTTGGAATACAAGAGAAATTCCAAGGATTGGAGCGCCACCAATGTAGTTCCAATATTTAAAAGAGGTGAAAGGGATGACTGAGGAAACTACAGACTAGTTAGCCTTACTTAGATCCTGGATAAAGTAATGGAACAGTTAATTAGGGAAAATCAACAAAGAATTAGAGGCTAAAAATATAATTAATGCTAGTCAGAATAATTTTATAGAAAGTTGATGTCTTTTTTTTACAGGATTATGGGTCTAGTCGATAAGGCAGCTGTATTGAGAAAGTATACTTGGATTTCTCCAAGGCATTTTGACTTAGTACCATATGACATTTTGTTTAAAAAACTTGCATTATGTCAAATCAATAAGGCACATATTGAATGGATTAAAAACTGACTCACTGAAGATCTCAAAACGTATTTGTTAATGGGGAGATATCGATGAATGGGACCATTTCTAGCAAGGTCTTCCAAGGATCAGTTATTGGTCCAAAGTTATTTAACTTTTTCCCCAACAATCTAAATGATTATAAAAAATCTTTGCTGGCAAATTGTATAGATGACACAGACTGGATAGTAAATAACAAGGTGGACAGGTTACTGTTTCAGAGTGATCTGAATCACCTGGTTAAATGGACACAGACCAACAAAATGTTTTAAAACAGTCAAATGCAGGGTAATACATCTGGAAACAAAGAATACAGGATGATAGCCTGTCTTGGAATACAGTGACTCGGAGAAGGACTTTGGGGTCCTTAACTTGAGCCTTCAGTGCAATGCTTTGGTAAACAGGTCTAATGTGATCTTAGATGTAAAAAAAGAGGAATATCAAGTAGAAGTAAGAAAATGATTTTGCCTCTTTATACAGCATTGGTAAGACTGTTAAGAGCATACTGTGTCAGTTCTGGTATCCACACTTCAAGAAGGATGTGGAAAATACTGAAGAGAGTTCAAAGGAGGTCTGTGGTGGGGCAGCTACGCCATGCCTGAAGAAATGGAATTAAAAGCAGCCCTGGAGAGGGCTGCAGCTGTGAAAGGTAGACTGGCTGGGAAAGCAGCCACAGCTGTGGCCAGCTTAATCAGGGCCCAGCTGACCCTTATAAGAGAGCTGTGGGCCAGAAGCCAGAAAGAGTCTTTCTCTAGCTTCTGAGAGAGAAGTACCAGGCTGCCTGGGAGCTGAGAAGGGTACCTAAGGTGGAGCAGTGCTGGGGAAGGGCAGAGGGAGCTGAGGAGCTCCAGCCTTGTAAAACCCCAGACTGCAGGCCTTGAAAAGGACCTATGAAAAGGTACTGGGGCTTCAGAGGGGCAGCCCAGAGATAGGCAAAGGCAGCAGGTCCTAATCCCATTGCCAGTGATGAGTAGGTTACAGACTGCAGTCTGCCCCAGTAAGCAGGGACTAGATGATGACTGGCAGTAGCAACTGAGACAAGGAGGGGATAGAGGGTTTGGGGTTCCCCTGGGAGGGGAAACCCAGAATGTGGGTTACTCCTGGGGCAGAACCCTAATGTAGAGGGGCACCAGGGTCTGGGAGGGACACAGGGGGCTAGCAGCAGGTGAGACACTGGCCTGCAGAGGGCGCTCTGGGCTGGAAGAGCTAATTCCCAGGATGACCAGCAGGAGGCACTGCGCTGGTGAGTTGTCACCCCACCACAAGGACCATAAAAAATGATCCAGGGTTGGATGTGAGGCTTGAGAAGTTCATCTTATTCAGTTTATCAAAAAGAAAGTTTTGAAGTGACGTTATCACTGTGTATTGGCACTTACGCGTGGAAAAGAGATTTGATAGTAGGTGCTTTTCAACCTTGCTGACACAGGCATAACAAGATCCAATGGGTGGAAGCTGAAGTTGTACAAATTCAACTTTGAAATAAGTAGCAAATTTCCTAGCAGTCATGGTAATCAAACATTAAAACAGTTTACTAGGGGAGGTGGTGGATTCAGCACCGCTTGTAGTCTTTTAAAATGAGATTAAATATCTTTAATCCAGCTTCTAGGAGAAATTCTGTGGCCAAGGATGGGGACTGAGCTGGATGGTCATGAGTGATCCCTTCTGGCTTTGGAATCTGTGAATCTCAGTCTGCCTGTTAGCCTCTTTATTCATGGGTTAGGGGAGAACAGTATTGCGTTCCACACACTATAACATTTGCAGCTCAGCATTAAAACAATGACTATAATCAAATCTCATGCTCAAGGGCTTCATCCAGGTGCCTGCATGAGTCAGGAAGGAATTTTTTTCTCCAGTGCAAAATTGGCCAGATGTATTCTGATTTTTTCCCCTCCTTTTTCTGAAGAATCAGAGATGGGCCACAGCTGGAGAATGGACACCAGATGGCGTGGACCAGTACATGCTCAGGGTCAAGCTGATTGCCAGATTTGGGGTCATGAAGGAATCTTCCCCCAGGTCAGACTGGTGGAGACAATGGGTTTTTCTACCTTCCTCTGCAGCCTGGGTTGTGGGGTGCATGTTAGGATCATCTGGTCATATCTCACCTAATCAGTTTCATGCCTTTGCAGGGGCCTTGGGCACTAGTGCACTTCAATCCCTCCTGTTTTCAGCTTGTGGCATGCAGCAGTTTAATCTCCTAAAGGCTGAACTGCTTTTGTCTAACCAAAGTAACTGGACTCAGTAGAAGAATATGTAGTTGAAATATAATGGCCTGTGTTATACAAGAGGGTCAGATTATATGATCCAATGGTCCCTTCTGACCTTAAATTCCATGAAGTTTATGATTTACAGGATTATGGGGTGGACTTTATCTATACTTGTGTCCAACTCTCAAATGGGGGGAATATAATAACTAGCTATAACTGCCATTCTTGTTGTTTTAAACAAATCATCAGTATGTACAGGGATGTCAGGGATTGGCTAGATAATATTTTCATGTTTTTAAACCTGTATCAGGTGGTTGGAATATTAAGTAGAGTTTTATCGCTAGTCACACTTTCAAAATCTGACCAAGCTCTGATAACCAGGCCCAGTATGTAAAGTTCTCTGTGAAACAGGAATTTACTTGCTGGGCTATCTCCTTCCTTGTGCTGCACTGACAGTTTTGGAGTCAGAAAGTTGAGTGAGCCTCTCCTCTCACTCTCATGCAGCCAATCTTTCTAGAAATGGAATGAGAGGGGAGACCAGCTCCCATGCTGGATCATGTATCAAATCTAGAAGGAGACATTGTGTGCCAGCTAGTGACTCTGCTTCAGACAGCTAGGGAACATATTTATCCACTTTAGAGCAACAGCAAGGAGCACCTCACAGTCTGATGCCAGGGCTTCCTTTAAGCCATGGAAGCGTGTAACTGGACATCTTGCTGGCACCACTCCAGGATCTCTAGCACTGAGACATTCTCTACACTGTAACTCAGCCCCTGGGAACCTCTGGCACATCTCTCTTTCTGCATCCTGTCTGCTGTAACACAAGACTCAAGAACCTCTGGCAACAAGACATAACTCTGTCCCCTTCACTATACTGGTCTCAAGCATGTTTGGTACCACGGCACAACTGTAACTTCCATCGCAAGTACCTCTGCCCATACAGCTCCTTCAGTTAAAAGGCATGAGCTTGCCCATACCATTTAAAGGAATGAAACTACTGAAACATACTGCCCACAGACAGGTTATGTGTAGCTAGTCATGAGGAAAGTTGTTCCCTCCTGGCCTGATATGAGGAGATCTTCAAATATGGCAGGCTATTACAGAGTCTCTGTGCTAAACCTCCTGAGCAGAGTCTGCCAGCTGTGCCTAACTGAAGTGAATAATATTCTCTGATGTGAATTTTCTGTCCTTTTTCTCTTTGCAGATGGCTTTACTTCTGAATTGCCAAATTGTTGTGACATCTTAAGAGCATTTTTTTCTTTCAAACATATAGACCTTCAGGACTCAAGCTACACCACCTACAAATCCCTCCTCAAGACCCACTGCTGATATGATGCCTACAAGAAATCAGCCAATGACTGACAGTTAGGTCAGAGGCAAAAACAGCAACAGCCCTTAAAACTATTTAGAGCCATCAGGTTGTCATGTCACCTAGCCTACATAACTGCAATCAGTTTAGCATTGCCTTCATCCTTTACTTCACTTCCCTCTTATTGTCTGTTATACTTCTTCACGGCAACTTGTTTTAAATTGGAATGTAATCTCTTAGGGGCAAGGGCTATGTCTTCCTACATGTTTGTCCAGCATCTAGCACAATCCCTGACACTGATGGTGTATTTGGCACTACTGAAATGCAAATAAAAAATAAACCACTGGTGCTTGGAAACAGACTCATGGAATACAGTCTTGCTCTGTGATACACCCAACCTAGACACCACTGTGATATAGCACAAGAGATTTAAATATAGGTAGACTATACATCAGCACACCTTTTGTAAGATCAGTGTCTCCAAAAGCAGATCCAAGGCTACAGTATCAGTTAGTGGATCTGGGACAACACAATGACCCCACCCAACTCTACCACCTTTCCCAGAAACAAAGCAGCCTGGCAATACTTCTGCAAAATCAGTGACACGCTTTCAACAGTAGTGATTAGTTTCTATTTTCAACACTATCTTCTCAAGGAAAGGGCTAGAATCTTACTATTTAACTATTAGATGAGATTATCCTTTACATTGATAGATTTTCCCCAAAATAAGACGTTATTAAAGGATGGACTTCACAGGCCTTGTATACTTCAAGACTGAAAAAAAATTCTAGAGACAGTGCAGATGCCCATGTATTGGGCAATCAAGCAAAATTCCCATTGAAATAATAACTAAGAAAGGGCTGCAGGATTTGGCCCAGTATTTTATTTCCATCTTAGTAAAATGAGCTGCCTTTTAGAAATCTAGTACCGTCAGAGAGTCAAGAGAAAGAGACCTTTTTATACTTGTAACTAAATGCCTCTGGTAAGATTAAATACTGTAATCACTTTTCATGCATTTTTAAAATGTTAATTTTTGTTTAAAATATTTAAATGATTTTCTTATATCTATTAATAAATAATCTCATACCTGTGCCTATATTGCTGGCATACACAGCAAAAATGATTGCTATGAATTTTAATTCTTTGCTAAGCCATGTAGGAGGTTATAGCTATCCATTAGGTGAAAGATTAAGGGTAGAGATGGAATGGATCTCATTTCTAAGAGATTAAACTGTTTCTGAAACAGGATCCCATCTAGATGACGGATGGCTGATGCCATCATATGGTGTTTTATAGGCTGCTGTTAAGTGAAATTTTGTTTCTCAAGGGGGCTCTTGTTTGGGCTTGTAAGAATGCTACTGTCAGTTTTCACTTCTGAGATATTTGGAATGACTATAAAAAGCTTTTTAGAGCAGAGCAGTCCATGTGAACCACAGTAAAAGTAGTATTTTGGGCAAAGAAAGATAGGAAGTATATGACTGTATTGCTCCATGAACAAGCCATATGTATATTAATTCTGTTCACTAAAGATTAGGGGTCTTGCGATTTCATTGAACTTACTCTGAAGGCTGCTGAAACCCTCTTTGTAGAGCAGATTTAATTTTATATGAACTGTTTTAGAGGACATCTGGTGTTAGAGATAACAATAGCCTCAATATGTAAGATGTTTTACTGTGATTTTCCTGCCAGGATTATAAAATCTACTGTTAAGTGAAGTCTTAATGGAAAATGTTACACTGAGATGATAGCACGTTTGTAATTTTTTTAAAGACAAAACAACAAGTGGCCCTGTAGCCTGTAGAGCATGTGCATGTTAGATAAACTTAAACACATTGTTTGAGAAACAAAGAAATTTCAGAAACAGACCATTGTATTCGTTAGTTCTTTAGATGCCAGCAAGCCATCCCTTTGCTGACATTTACTGAAATATTATTTCAGCTGGGAAAGCAAATACATGATTTACAGTGACTCTAGGTCTGATCCAAATCACACTGAAATCAATGGTGATCTTTCTATGTAGTTCAATGGGAGTTGGATTGAGCCCTTTGAGAGCTGGAAATAAGCATCAATCATAATACTTTTTTAGTAGAAGTTCATGATTTTGCACTGAGGTCCATCATCTTATTTCACAGGGCTTTAAGCCTGTAATGGTATAATCCACCTTAAGGACAAATACTAGCTCTCCACCACCAAGAATATAAACTACTATTTTCAGTCCAGGAAGTCAAGTCACTGGGGATTCCCACAAAGAAACAATGTGACAGACTAACAACCCCCTCCTACCTCAAAAAAAACATTTTTATGACCAAACTTCCCTCTTCTGTTCTTGTATTAATGCCACTGTAACCAAAAGATTAGCCTCCAAGTTCTCAAATTTCCTTCCTGTTTTTCTCTCCCATCTCCAATTTACAGTATTTCATGCCATTTAATTTGTGGGTCTGTAAATGTGGCTAAAGTTCTCTTTAGCACAGTTTATCAAAAATAGCAGAGTGCACCGACAGTAAAGGAGTAAGTCCCTCCCTTCCAAATTCCATTAAAAACGACCTCAACACTACCCTAGAAGCTCATTTATCTTACATGTACAAATCCAGCTGCACATGGGAAAATGGGTGCATAAAGAGAAGGCATGCACACACAGTATTAAGAAGGGAAGTTTAGACATGCCCAAAGCACAAGTGTGAGAAAGTTGGACACAAATGTATGGGATACATTCCAAGGATGTCCTAAAAGACAGGCACATGCACCTCATGTAGCACATAGTATGAGATTTATATATATACACACACATACAGTGGAGGTAGGCTAGGTGGAGTTTGTTAGTGTGAGCCTCCTATAGGCTTCCTGGTCAGCCACTGACATACATAGGTGGCATCATCTGAAATGAGACTCATATACTATTTGAATTTGGTGGAGAGGAGACGGGGGTGGGGAGAGGACAGAACAGCTGGGGAGAATAGGAAGAAGAGAAGGTGAAGAACCAGAAGAGAAGGACCAGAAAGTGCACAGTCATTGCTACAAGCCAAAATGCTACATCTGTTGGTAATGATTCAGATGAGAAAAAGGAAAAGGAAATGCTTGTACCCTGGGAACACGGCTAACAGACCATGCTTTAGTTACATGAACATATTAAAGATGCTGGTATTCCAGAGGTACAGCCTGGATAGTCACACATGTTCCATCACCTCGGTGAGGACCTGCTAGGGGACGAGTACAGACAGAGCCAACTGAGGTATCTTCTGCCTATAGCAGTCAACATCACCCCAGACATGAGTGTCCATCCCACATGAGAATTCCAGGGAAACATGGAAGACATTGTTAGAGTCAGCCACATCCACATACAGAGATTAACTCCTAGTTGCCCTGCTCAGGAGAACTAATTATTATATTAGCTTTGCTAGGGTGAGAAATCATCAATGTATTCATTTACTTGTCAATGTATTCATCACTGAAATGTGGCTGCTTCTTGGGATCTCCCTTACCATACTGCTCTCTCCTCACCACCATAGGTCCAATGGCAATAGAAGATGTCACTTTGCAAGTGTGGCCAGACTGCTGCAGCTTGAATTCCTCCTATACGTGCTAGATACGTATTACATAGTTAACTTCTGATACGAGTTATTATATGCTAACACACTGGACCATCTTTTACTCTGTATTTGTACAGCACTTAGTACAACAGAACCCACCTCCTGTGTGAAGCCTCTGACATTGCTGTAATAAAAATAATAATGAAATTGCCACAAGCTCCTGTGAACCTAAGATGATAGGCACTCAGTGTGGAACGTACTCATTAGGCCTACTATAAGGCATGAGCTTGCCCATGTGTGTCCCTAACTGCCACACATATGAATTATAGCCAGGGGGATTTTAGGTGCCTGCAAGCTGATAAATGCCTGCATTGTACTAGGTGTCTGCAGACTTTGCGCTATAAAACTGGGTGTGCAGCCAATATCACTGCACAAACCTTGCAAGTATCTAGTACAATGAATGCACCTAGCAATCAAGTGGAGCTAAGTCCTGTGTTCCTACAACCAAATATAGCACAAGACCTGCAGGCATCCAGCATAATATCAGTATTAGGAATCAGGGCCTGCTACAGAGCTAATCTCCAGGCAAATGCATCAGTACAGTTGGCCTGCAGCAGATTTCCTGACTAGCTGGAGGAGCCAGCAGGTTGGTTCTTAAACAAGCAGTTTGCTGGCTGCCTAATGCTTGTGCCTACTAGTGTGTTTGCTCTAGCATTGCTGTGTTCCTGCCTCAGCCTCTTATCTTGAACCTCTGCTTGCCTGATATCCTGCTCGCTCCAGTTCCTGACCTGTGGTTTTGGCTTCTGACAAATGACTGTGGCTTGATCCTTGGTTCTGGTATCCAGTTCCTGCCCTCTGGTCTGACCTTTAGCTCTGGCTTCCAACCACTGATTCTAGCTCTGATCCTAGTGCTTTGTTCCTGATGCCTGCTCTGACTATTAGGCTAGACTGCCCTCATCCCAACTGGATAACCGTGTGTAGCAATATGCGTACACCTCCTATTGTCCTGCATCTAAGGCTGTGAGAAAGTGCATACATGCTTTTTTAAAGTATTTTCAGATTTTTACACAAGGTCTTCGAAATTAGTTTTCTCTGAGTGAGCACATTAGTGTGCACTTTAGTATCCCAATGTGAACACACAATTGTTTCTTTGGTAATCTGGCCCACAACCAACATATTTATATAGTGACCAATATATTCTTAACTCTACTGGGATCGCATATCTAAAGACCAAGGCATGGGGTTAAATGAAATTATCATCAGTGGCTTAACTAGTGAGCACATCTGTTTTGACTGGAGAAATAATAGCCCATTGAGAATAAAATCCTAGTTCATATAGAAGATTACTCAGTGCTCTCAGGCATGTATGGCTAAGAATGAGATCAATCCAGCTGCACAGAAGGATTTTTCCTGAGTTGTCCAAACAGGGTTAACACCCTATTCTGTGATTATTTCTGGTGAGGTCTGAGCTCCACAGGCAGAATTCCTTACTTGGTCACATCTCCCTACCACTGACCTATTAAACAAAAGCTTCCACTACTTTCTGCACCTCTACATGGCTTAAAGTTACAACTGCTTACTGTATGTCTCGTATAAGTACACCATCTGGTTAATATATGCTGAACACTCAGTATCCACTGCGTCAGTGCTGACCACAAAACCACCTCTGAAACTCATAAAGTTAGCAATTTCTCCACGGATTTCCCTTCTGATCCAACGTACAGCCTTTATGATTCATGCTTGCTACAATACCCTGCTTCAGGCCCCAAAAAGACTTTCAGCAATACATTGAAATTTTGATAGCTTGCTAGTTTTGTTTCTAATTTACATACTCTTAAAACCCTACAAGTTCATCTAAAACCCAAGTGTTTAAAGAAAAAAGTCACTGCATGGTACAGTGAACAGATATTTTTAGACATTACTCAGCCAGTTACAGACCAAACTAACGATCTTATGAAAGACTCCTTACATGTGCATATATTTTTCTTGATTCAGATTACGTCAATGAATTTAGCAGTGCCAAATTGTTTTCTCCATCCCAAATGAACCAAAAGTGCATTCAACTCTGGCAAACACTTTCACACATACAGCCTAGTTGACACTAAGTGACACCATCTCATCATTTTCCATTCCCCCAGACAATATAGCTTGGCAGAAACTCCCAATCAAACACTAGAATGGCAATTCATCATATCTGGAAAGTGTTCACATAGCTATAATCTGCTCATGAACACAAGAAAGTATTAATGACATACACACACTTAGTATTCCTCCAGTGGCCTGTAGAAGTCCTTAACCTTCCTGGCTAAATTTAAATCTTCTGAACAACTACTTCACGATCTTTGGAGTAAGCAGGACACACCCAAACATGTCCTGCTTACTCCAACGTTCTATAATAGTGTGCACAAGATTCAACTGGATAAAGCACTCTCTAGAGATGTGTGAAATATTCAGAATGAAATTTAAAATACTTGAGCTTTAAAGAATTTGCACATTTCATTGTGAATCCATAAGTGGTGACACTTCCATGAAATATTTTTGCTAAAACAAGCCCAATTGTGCGTGAAATTGATTTCACTGGGTTGTTTTTAAGTGCAATTTGCATTTTTTCACAGCCAAATAACCTTTTTCTTGAAATGTTATGGGAGCAAAAACAGGTCAAGCAAAGCTGCAGAAAATTTCAGAAGCAATCTCACCAAGCCCAAAATTTTCAAGAGTGGGTATATCAAAGTATGCTCCTAAATTCATATTGAAGCACCAATTTTAAGGGTGTTTCCAGTGAAGTTAATATGAATTGTTCACCACCTTTGAAATCAAATCATTTACTTACCAGCCTAGCTTTTGGTATCCATTTCTGAAAATTTTGGCCTAAATGTACTCTATAGTTTCATGCAACCTATTTCTACAGCTCATATCTTTCATGCCTTCTCAAACTGGGAGCTAGACAAAGGCATCTCATATACAAAATCATATGTCTATTCGTGAATTTGGGAGTGTGCATATATATTTTCCAAGCACTGTCGCACTGGTAGACAGACTAGATGTTAATCTAATAGGATTAGGCAACCTTTCAAGGATTTCAGTAAGTCATTTTATACAGTTCCACATGGGAAATTATTAGTTAAATTGGAGAAGATGGGGATTAATAAGAAAATTGAAGGGTGGATAAGGAACTGGTTAAAGGGAAGATTACAATGGGTCATATTGCAAAGTGAACTGTCAGGCTGGAACAAGGCTATCAGTGGAGTTCCTCAAGAATCAGTCTTGGGCCCAGTCTTATTTAATGTTTTTATTAATGACCTTGGCACAAAAGTGAAACTGTGCTAATAAAATTTGCAGATGACACAAAGTTCTGTATTCCCAATATAGAGGAAGACCAGAATATCATATAAGCAGATCTAGACAACCTTGAAAACTGGAGTAATAGAAATGAGATGAAATTTAATAGTGCAAAGTGCAAGGTCATGCACTTAGGGACCAACAATAAGAATTTTAGCTATAAGCTAGGGACTTATCAATTGGAAGAGACAGAGGAGGAGAAAGACCTTGGTTTATGATATTGATCACAGGATGACTCTGAGCTGTCAGTGTGATGTAGCCATGAAAAAGCCTAAAACAGTCCTAGGATGCATCAGGTGAGGTATTTCCAGTAGAGATAGGGAAGTGCTGGTACCATTATACAGGGCACTGGCAAGACCTCAACTGGAATACTGTGTGCAGTTCTGGTCTCCCACATTTCAGAAAGATGAATTCAAACTGGAACAAGTGCAGAGAAGGGCTATTTGGATGATCAGAGGAACTGAAAATCTACCTTATGAAAGGAGACTCAAAATGCTTGGCTTGTTAAACCTAACCAAAAGAAGGCTGAGGGTAGATATGGTTGCCCTATATAAATACATTAGAGAGATAAATACCAGGGAGGGAGAGGAGTTATTTAAGTGCCAGTGTGGACACAAGAACAAATGGATATAAACTGGCCATCAGCAACTGTAGGCTTGAAATTAGACAAACATTTCTAACCATCAGAGGAGCGTAGTTCTGTTTTCCTTGCAAAGTCAGTCAGGGTCAAATTCTGTATCTTCACTCTGACTGAGTAGTTCCTTTCACCTCATATAGTTCCAGTCGTTTCAGCTGCATTGCTTGAGGAGTGAGATGCTACTCAAAGTGAGTAATGGTGGTTGAATTGGGATGCTTTAGGATTCAACACAGACCAGTGAAGAGATTGTGTCACTGTCTGCCCTGCAACTCTGAATGCCTTCAATGCTGTGCTGCTGTAGCTCACAGTCCTGAAACAGCAGTAAGCATACAAGCATGCAGGCCACACCTTGACTTCCTCTGCCCAGTTACTCTTTGTAGGGTGGCCCCAAAAACCCCACTCAAATTTCACGAAAACCATCTCCCTGCAGGGTCCAGCCTTCTCACTGACCACTAAAGTTAAATTCATTGGTTCTTTAAAGAGACACTACACCACAGCTCACTAATTTAGCTGGGATTTGTCAAACACTATTTCAATCACAGCACTGTATTGGTTTATAGTGAAAGTAAAACAAATTTATTTAACAAAAGGCATAGGGATTAAGTGCTGTCAAGTATAAGGAATAAAGATAGAAAATATACTTCTAAGACAAAAACTTAATTTAAGCAAGTTACAATCTTTGCCTAAGCAGGTTTCTTACCTAAACTCAGTTGAACCCCGCTTAGTTGAAAGATCCACTATTCTGTGATTTCAGGAGCTCTGGCCCCTTTCGTGTCTGAAGTGATGGATACCAAAATGATTTTCTGTGTCTCCTTATCTCCCAAAGTTCATTGACCCTGTTATAGGAGGCAGAGAGGCTTCCTGCTGTTCTTCCCTTCTTGTTGACTTCCCATCCCCCTGCATAATGCTTTGTTTACATTGGAGACTGGTAATTAATCTGTTTCTCCCTGTAACTTTACAGCATATTATCAGTAAGTATCTACAATTCCTTATACAGTGTTAATGCATATATTTCACAATGATATTCATTAGCAGCATGTCACAGACTTTCATAAAAAACCTTACTTAATACACTTTTATAATACAGTTATTTTATACAGTGATTTGATTCAATTGCTTATCATTTGAGGTTCAGATCCCCTGCCTTCATAGCCCAGTAAACCTCTGAAATTTACTATTTGAATAGTAAACCCAGACCAAGCTTCTCTCTCCTGCTGAGGTGTAGATGCCATGCTGTTGTCTCAAAGTTCATTGAGCCTGCTTCAAGAGGCAGGAAGTTGGGGGTTGCAGTCTTCATCCCCTGTTGAGATTAAATATTCATCCTTCCCCACTTGCTCACCTAACGGCATTGTTTACCTTGCATGTCTATGTGCTTTCCTTTGCCTTTGGTTACACCTTGCCTAACTTACATCAGAGATCCATTCAAGCAGGCAGAAGCACATTCTTTTGCCTAGGATGGGGTGCCTTATGTTCTACCAGGCACACATTTTAATAACATATTTCTAGCACATATTTATAAACCTTTATACACACCCTGTACATACACCACACCATGATTTTTTGAGACCAGTGTGTTACCAGTTTGTATATGATACCTTACATGACACCTTTTAGATATACATTATGAGACCAGTGCATTAGGTGTAGTGAGTATGTCGGGCCTGACAAAAGTTGCTAATACAGAGTAGTGAACCACTGTGCCACTAGATTCTATCCCTTATTTAGCCAGTTCCCCCTACTTGTGTGTGTCCTTCACTCAGCAACATGAGAATAAAAACAATTTTAAAAAACAGGAAATGTCACAATAAAACTACAAAAATTACTTTTAACTGATTAGCAGTATCCTTGTAAGTTTCAAAACACACTGTGAGGTAGATTAGTGTTATCTCCATTTTACAAACAGGTAAACCCAGGCACAGGGAAGTTAAAATAGCTTGCCCAAGTTCACACAGCGAGTCTGATTTTACATCCCCTGCATGGACCCTAGACTAGGTTGCCTTCACATCCCCTGCCTTCATGTACTTAGGACATGTACCTTGTTTTGTAGATATTATGGAATTATTATGAATGTTTACATGCACTATTACGTAAATGTCTACTTCATAGGAATAGAGAATAAATCACAAATTGCATATAGGTGCTGGGCTAATTTCTCAAAGGTAACTGCACCTATTACTTAGCATATTATCCCTGAATTGGAATGATACTAGGATTTAGTAGTCAAGAAAAAATGAAATTTGAGTTAAACTGAGAGTGCACTAACAACCATGCATACTGTATTTTTAAGAATAATTGGTTACTAAATTCCCTCCAGCAACAATGCAATAAATTTATGTTGTGTAATTCTATCCTACACAGTACTGTACATCAAAGAAAATGTTACCTTGCTTTAGGAAACTATGGAGGGTTTCCTGAGGGAAAATAAATCAGACAAATCAGTTCCTTAAGACAAGAGAGAACTTATTCTACAACAGGGATGGAATGAAGGGGCTTTAAGTCCTCCATCTAAGTCCTTTCAATAGCACTATAAAAGGCCAGGAGAAAAGAAAAAATACACATAATCCAATTGATCCAAATAACAGACTTTGGAATAGAAATTAAGGTCCAAGTTACCATGCCAACATGAGGCTCAAGAGAAATTTGTATGACATGCATGTAGTACCAGTGCCCAGCAGAATGAAATAATGCCCCTTAAAATTCTAGGGGAAAAGAGAAGGTGAATGAAAGAAAAGGATTTAAAATCACCACTGTTTCCTACCTTTCACTGAGAGTCCTTCCAGAAAATCCAGAACGTGAGACATAGTGATGAAATAATTGAATTCTGGACCCCTGAACAGAGCTCCAATGACTGTGAAATAGTCTTACTGAAGAGGACTCTGCTTAGCATTGAAAAAGAAGAACTTGAGTAAAACTACTATACCTGGATAGAAAAGTAACCCTTTTTATGTGGCTTATAATGGGTTTGAGTTTCTTCTGTCTTACATCTAGGTAAACCAGGATTAACTACATTGAACTCAGCAAAGTTATATTTGCATAATACAAGTGTAAGTCACAGAAGAATCTGGGCCCATGTCTTTTAAAAGCAGAGTAATTTCACTGTTGCATATGGTGATCAAACATCCTGGCCTATGTGAGGAAATTGCAGAATTAAAGACATTTTGTAGCATTTTTTTCCACAAAGGTATGCAGTGAGACTGTTCTGATTCACTGTGCAGAGTTACATCCTGAGAGGGCTGAATACCCCAGATGGTCTTCTCTAAAAGAAAGAGGAATCTGAAAAGTGGCCATCTTCTGCTATCTAGAATTGCCTGCTCTCAAAGGCCAATCTTCTAACCAGAAAAATCTGTTCTCCTTAATATAGTACCTCACAGTTGTCAAAAGTGAAGCACATATCCATACACCCTTACAGTGACTGCCTCTGAATTCACAGGGTAAAGAAAGTCCCTGTTAGGTCTGAAAAGATAGAACATGTTGTCATGTCTCTATCAGAGTGCAGAGGAAAACTGAATACAAAACTCATGCTTTAGCAATTTCTGTAAAAGTGCTGCCAGTCACATGGCTAAAACGCTCTCAGCACTGAAAATAAATTCCAAGACAGCAATGACAGCTATGAGAATGATACCACCTGGTAAAATACTTGAAACCTTCACAATTGTCACCATGAGTAGTCATCCAACAAAGCATCCATTTACTTAAATACAGCATAGTTGAAAACAAGAATGTGGGGAGGGGAAGGCCCCAACTTGGGGTAGGGAGAGACAAAAGTAAATATAGTTTACCTGCAAGAAGCAATTTTGCAGGCAGCACTTTGTAAAAAAAAAAAAAGCAATAACAGCAAATGAGTAAAGTCCACACTCTGCTTCCTCATTTCACTCACAAGCAGATGTCTATCTCACCACTGCAACATGGGAAACTGTACAAAGACAAGAAAGTGACAAAGTAGTTTGAAAGGGTGTCTAAATAAATGCAAGTTAGTCTTTCCCCATTCTTCTGCTGAGCCATATTCATTTACAATCTGCTATATTTCACAAGATTTGGTAAAAATGTTTGCATTATATATACAGAACAGCCTCACTATGAATCCACCTAAGAACACGTGCGAGACACTGGACTGGGGTAGCATTTAGAAAAAGAAAGAAAAGCTTTATTTGCTTTCTATCTCAGCAGGAAGATAGACACAACTGTTGCACCAGCAGCAAAACTGGAACTTTCAGGTTTAAGCCTGGTTTTGAGAAGACTAAAAACAAATCACATTTTAGCATTTGGTTTTGTATGTGTTTGCACTAGTGTAAGTGAATAAGAGTTTTCACCCATGAATACTGCTTCTTGCTGTCCAAAAACAAAAAATGCATTTACACTCAGCAGGTATTATGGAAAATTGTCATTGACAGGACACTTTTCAAATAGAAGTTGTTCTGCAGGTGCTGACTCTTTGAATCACCATTACAGTCCTGGGAAATAAAGCTATTGGAAGCTGTTTTTCTCTGCAGAAAGGAAGTTCTCCCTTGCCAGCAGTGTGAAACATCAGACCTGGCTTTTTGCTGTCACCCACTACCCCTTCAACAGGTCCACACATCCTGATTGTCATACATACAGCAGTCAAGCTAAAGGGTATATATCTGGGGATTCTTTCCTGGCTGAATAGTATTATCAACTGAAGAAGAATTCTAAAGTTCCCCAATCCTCCAAAAAGCAATCCAAGGACTCCTTAGTGATGGAGGAAGTTGCCTCACCTCCAGGTAATGTTCTAGCACCTCTGCTCTTGGAACCAAACTTTCTTTAGACTGTGTTGCCTCAGCAGAGGAGAGCAAGAAGGGGTCAGAAAAGGGAGCTGTGCAGAACTGGAGGCAAGGAGATTATTTCTTCCATTTGCTGTGGAGTCAATATCTATGATCCTTATGGACTTAGAGGCCTAACCCAAAGGCTAATTTGCAAAATGAAGATACCCCGTCCTGTCCCCCCAGCTTAACAGAACAGGACAACATTTTGCCACTATTTCCATTGCACTGCAAACGTGTCATGATGTGAATTCTGTTGGCACTGTCTCCTCTAAACATATTTTATTCCTTTGCTCTCTCTTAGTTCACTCCATGGAACAGGAGAATGGTGGGTGAAGGAATGGTTGGAATGTGTTTGTTATAGCACAATTTTTTTCTCTGCAGATACTTCCTCCTGGCTGTCAGAACGTAGCAAAATATCAGCTTCTTTTAAAGTACAGTGCCTTACTGATTAATCCCCCAGGAAACTCAGCTGAAAATATGGACACCGGTTTTCTATGGACAAAAAAAGCATCCCCTCAGTGTGGACTATGTAAATAATAGTAACAGTTTTCAATTAATTTTTTCCCATTCACTTAAATTTTCTTTTCATAATGGGGATCAAGCATGTAGCTCCATCATGTTTTAGGGACTAATCGTCATGCACGTAATTCACAAAATAAATTACAATTATGGGCCTGATTCTCCATTCCATTCCCTTCACACGGCTCCAGCAATATAAAGGGACCATAAAGCTGATGTAACTGGATCCCAAAGAATCACTTCAGCATAAGGTGGTTCCCCCGCTGGCACAGCACTGTCGAAGTTATTCTGCAAAACCTCCCCCATAACTTCTGTTACAGAGACCATGGTCAGAGGAGAGGGCATGGCCACAGTGCTGTTGCATTCCAGCTATTCTCAGCTACACGAATAGGCCCTTGCGGCCGCTGCAGCCAAGTGTGAACAAGGGGATCACTGAGACCTCTCAAAGCTGACTTGCATATTGGGTAGTTTGTCTCCAAATGGGCTGTAACAATCAGAAGAAACACTGTTTGTACCATCCAAATGCTTTCTGTAAAATAAAAGGGTTCTTTAAAAACTTGGATTTCTGACATTAAAAAATTAGTATAAACTGATGACTTACAACATTTTCTAGTTTGTAATGGCTAGCAAAATATTTCTATAGCATTAATAGAAGTATTTAAACTTTAAAATCTAGTATAGTATCCCACAGCTGCTCTCAGCTGTTTGACTTCATCAGTAAACTAGCCTCTTGCTGCAGGCTTTACAGTTGCTTCAAATGACATTTTTTCCACTCTCACATGACATATGAACGTCAATATTACTTTACAAGACTATACTTCACATCTTCTATATACTTTCCGAAAGTTCACTTAGAGGTAGGTGTCTTTGAATATCTTGAAGCAACTGCAGCTGGATTAATCAAAAAAGAAATACAGTTCCCTTTATACAGTAATTCTGATACAAAAACCCACAGTGTCTATGGAGTCCCTGAACTGATTCCCCAAGTCTTTCTCCCTCTCTTTATATATATAATTGCATACAATTGTGCTACCATTAAAATTACAAGAAAAATATTGAGAAAAATATTACTAAGATGCTTCATAACTAGTACTAGCATACACAATACTAGAGTATATGTATTTCTTAAAATTTCTCTGGGCATCTATCCCACAAGATAAAAATCACAAAGCAAACAAAGGGCAGACCCTAAATATACCCACCAAGCCACCTGTTTCAGCAACCGACCTTGAGAAAGGGCAAAAAGTTTAGGACATGTAGGTAATTATTATAAACCCCTCAGAGAATCACAGAAAACAAACCCAGCAAACACCTATTAAGTTATTTTGGCCAGCTTCCTACCAATGCAGGACTGTTCCCTGCCATTTGCTGTAATTCCCTACAATGGGACCAGTTCCCTTCAGACTCTTCCACATATCAGTGTACTGTTAGGAAATGTCTTCTTTGCCCATCTTCATCCCATTACTTCTAGCTATATACCCCCATAGGACCATTGCATACAGCTTCTCTCCTCTGGTGTTTATGCTCTTGAAATACTTGTAACTAGGAGACAGAACTGTATTAAATGTAAAGAGAAAATCAGCCACTGAAAAGTGCTAAATAATGGAATTATTCGAGCTACAACAGCAACACAACATACATTCTTTTTCACAAGTACAATTTTGAATGTAATAAAATAGACTGTTAGTTAGACAAAGACATTTGCACCAAAGAGGCTGTAAAAATATTCAAAGTTAGTGTTGATAAAGGTTAAAAGATGGGCTGCACTTGGTAGTAAGTTTTGTTTTATCTTAAATTTCAGCTTCTTTAAACTACTAGATAACAAGGCGCAGGGTGTGTGCAACTACCAGAACAGTGGACACACACACAGGCTGATCCTGTAGTACTCTCTGTGCAGAACTCTTATTGATTTCAGTGAGTTAGACTAGGTTTGCCAACTTTCTAATCACACAAAACCAAATATCACCCTCCACCTTCCCCGAGGGCCCTCCACTGCCCCACCCCTTCTCCAAGACCTCACCCCTGCTCACTCCATCCCCCCTCCCTCCATCACTTGCTCTCTACCATCCTCACTCACTTTCACCACGCTGGAACAGGGGGTTGAGGTGCAGAAGGGAGTGAGGGCTCTGGTTGGTGGTGTGAGCTCTGGGGTGGGGCAGGGGATGATAGGTTTGGGGTGCAGGAAGGTGCTCCGGGCTGGGGCTGAGGGGTTTAGGATAAAGGAAGGGGCTCAGGGCTGGGGCAGGGCTGCAGGAGGGAGTGTGAGGTGCAGGCTCCGGGAGGGAATTTGGGTGCAGGAGGGGATTTTCACCTGGGGCAGAGGTGTTGGGGTGTGGAGCAGGTTCGGGGTGGGGCTTTGGGTGGCATTTACCTCAGGCAGCTCTGGAGCAGCACATGTCCCTCTGGCTCCAGGTGGTTCCTGGCCATGGGAGCTGCAGAGTGGTGCTCTCTATCCACCCTGCACCATGGGACCGGACATGCCAGCAACTTCCGGGAGCTGCACATAGCCGGGCAGGCAGGGTATCATGACCTGACTTTAGTAGCCAGTCAGCAGTGCGTGACCAGAGTCACCAGGGTCCCTTTTTTAATGACATTCCGTTGAAAACCGGAGCGTCTGGCAACCTAAGTTCCACATGCATAGCACTTACATGATCAGGCCCGCAACTTGTATGTGTGCTGCATTGCTGCTGTACAATGTTATGCTGCAGTTAAAGCTTTGTTATAAACATTAGAAGTCGAGAACAAATATCCCACACTTCAAAGACATCAGAATATCACTTTATATACAAATTATCAGCCCAAATGTTTCCCCACATATTGTTTGATTCATTAAAACGTGTTCAGAACAGCTACCCATATATTTCACTTTGTAATTTTAAGGCATTTTGATCAAACTTTTTAAAACATAAGAAGGCCATCTGTCAGGCAAGGTCACTCTACCGACCAGTGGCCAATGCCAGGTGCCCCAGAAGAGTGAACCTAACAGGTACATGATCAAGTGATCTCTCTCCTGCTATCCATTCCATCCTGACAATGGAGGCTGGACACATTCTTCCATCCTGGCTAGCCATTATGGACTTAACCTCCATGCTTTATCTAGTTCTTTTAAAGCCTGTTACAGGCCTAGCCTCACACCTCCCAGGCAAGGTTCCACTGGTTGACTGTGTGCTGTGTGAAGAGAACTTCCTTTTATTTGTTTTAACCTGTGCCTATTAATTTATTTGGTGGCCCTAGTTCTTAATTGGGAACAAGTAATAACTTTTCCTCATTCACTTCTCCACACACTCATGATTTTATATACCTATATCATATCCCCCCTTAGTCTCCTCTTTTCCAAGCTGAAAAGTCCTAGCCTCTTTATCTCTCCTCTATGGGACCCATTCCAAACCCTAATCTTTTAGTTGCCTTCTCTGAACCTTTTCCAATGCCAGTATATCTTTTCTGGATGAGGAGAATCAATCTGTATGCAGTATTCAAGATGTGGTGTACCATGGATTTTATAGGGCAATAGATAGTCTCCATCTTATTCTCTATCCCTTTTTTAATGATCCTGACACCCTGTTTGCTTTTTTGACGCTCTGCCACCTGCATGGACATCTTCAGAGAACTATCCACGATGACGCCAGATCTTTTCCTGACTCGTAGCTAAATAGCCCCCATCTGTATTGATTGTTGTTGGGGTATTTTTTCCAAGTGCATTACTTTACATTTATCCACATTAATTTCATTTGCCATTTTGTTGCGCCAATCACTTAGTTTTTTGAGATTCTTTTGAAGTTCTTCACGTCTCACCCTGTCTAGACTACGCGCCGTATCGGCGCGTTAAATCGAATTGCTCGGGATCGATATATCGCGTCTGACCTGACGGATATATATCGATCCAGCAGCGCGCTTAGATCGATTCCGAACTCCACCAAAACAACGGAGTTCCGGATCGACATGGCGAGCGCGCAATCGATCACCGCGCGGTGAAGACGGGTAAGTAAATCGTTTTAGTATTCGATTTCAGCTTACGGTTATTCTCGTAGCTGAAATGCGTATCTAAAATCGATTCTTCGTGCGTAGTTAGACTGGCTCTGATTTGGTCTTAACTATCTTGAGCAGTTTAGTATCATCTGCAACTCTGCCATCTCCTGTTTACCCTTCTCCAGATTTATGAATAGTTGAATAGGATTGGTCCAGATAGACCTCATACTATCACTTATTCATAAATGATCTGACTAGTTACCCCTCTCCTTCTGAAACCATTTCTCTAAACTTTGTCGCGTCTCTCCTGCTCCCCCCCTCTCTCTCCGCTCAGTGTGTAGAACAGGGGCACCGGTCTCCTGCCGCCTAGCATGAGCCGCATGCTCCCTGCTGGAGCAACTGTGTGTGTCAGTCTCTCAGCTCCTCGACGAACGACTCGCATATGTGGTCGCGAAAAGTGTCCTTCTGCTCCCTCCCTGGTTCGCGCTACCGCCCAGCGCGTGGTCCAAGGCTGCGCACGGATGCTCTCTGGTTCCCTCAGTCTTTGATACCGATCTCTCTCGCTAGAGAATGCAAGTATAGCTGTCATAGTGCCCCTTGTACAGAGCACTGGTCGACCTTTCTTGTGGCCTGTCCTCGGCTTACGGGTCTTGCGGATGCTTCATTCTTGGTGTATGGGTGCTCGCACTTTTAATATCTGTTCTCCATTGTTTGGGGACACTGACTCTGCCGTGGGTTAGCTTGCTGGGGTTCGGGACAAGATATGAGCATTTCAAGCCAGGTATTTACAAGTTCCGTTGTCATATGCTCAACTACTTTTTTGAGATGTCTTGGGCTGCCCTGAGTTGTGGTTGGGATTTGTGTTGTGAGAATAAGAAGCGATTATTTCTAAAGGTTGCCAATGATCTCTTCTCTGCTCTTAGTGAGCTAGAGAGCGCTCCTGCCTGAGTAAGTTGAGCGCTGGCTTATGACAGATGGCATTCATGGTGGGGAGGGGTACTACCTGCATCTGATTTTGGGTGAGTGCGTCTACTCCGAAGTTGGGAGGCTGCGCTGGCACCTATATCAGAGGGATTGGATCTACATGCTCTGTTATGTCGTCTGGAGGACTGCCTTGAGTTGGGCGGCTGTGGCTGAGTACACGGAGACAAGAATCAGTGGGGAGGGGATACTCATTGGCTCCTCTGCTTTTTATGGAGCAGACCGAACTCTGCGTGTGTCTTAACCAACAACTCCTGTAGGTGGGGCATACTGCGAACAGGTAGACTAAGTTATGTTCTCATGTGTGTAACGTATCGCCTCGCTTCTCTGGCTCTAGGGCGGCACAGTTTTAATTTCACGGGTGCTGCTCCTGCAGTATGCAGAGACATCTGATGGACATTCTCTTCCTAATTAAGTCATGCAGCACTTATCTGGAGGACCTGCTCCTGATATTGAGTGAAGGGCGGAAAGGGCTCGGCCTCGCAGTGTGTGACGAGGCGTGGCGCTCGCGGTTAGAAGCCCTGGAAAGGGCCTGCTCTGCCTGGGGTGTGCTCGCTGCATTCTCTTCTGAGTTAAGAGGCGTAGCCCTTCTGGTCTGGCCTTGCTATTCACCTGCAGGTCTCAGAGACTCCAGCAAGCACGCGGTCGTCCTTCGCTGCGTCGGCATGCTACTGCGCCCGTGTGTGCTCAACGATGAGTCCTAGTTGGTATTGTAGGGGCCTGCTTACGTGAACGTCAGAGAGTAGCAGAGTGGTGTTCCCTGATGGATCATCTGAGTGCATATAGTGTGCGCATGTCTCTTATTGAGCGCAGAGTCCGAGGAAAGGAGCGCCAAGTCCCGGTAACTGTAGGTGGGAGGTACTCAGAGAGCTAGTTGATAGGGGTTGAGTACTTACTGCTTTGGGTTTTACCTGTCTAAAGCTTATGTTTCCAGTAGGGTAACATATAGAGAGATGTGTGGTTCCGCCTTGGCGTTTGGTCATTGATAACAGCTGGGACAGATGTCTGGTTGATCTGTTGTCAGCGCAGTTGGTGTGTGTGGCATTCCTCCGATGCGGGGACGATGAGCTGATGGATATCGCTCAGTGTAATTAATAAATTGATGAACCCATTTTAGGATTTTACATTGATAACACGCTGGAGATGGCTTCGAGCCAACATCTAGGGTTATCACTCTGTCCAAATAGTACAGATCAGACACATGAGTAGTCAAGTGGTCGGTCACATCCCGCTGAAATAATAGTATAAGATGCGCCCCTAAGAAGTGCTAGTATTTCGTGAATTCACTGATCATACAGAATACAGTATCCATCGACCACGAAGTGTGCGTAATCGCTTGCATATCTTTATCCCGAACTTATTCTAGTTATCTACTAGGCCTCATGATGCGGCATGTAACTCCCAAGATGTCATTTCTCCTTCAACCGCTGCTTTGTGTCGTTTCATCAGTTGTCGTTCCTAGGTCATGCGCTCGAGGAGAGCGGCGAGTGCAAGCTACATCATATAAAAAGAATTGTAAGACAAATCAAAGCATAGGGGTCATTCGAGAGGATGATTAGCTCATATAATTAACTCGCTATCTATATTATATATTCTATCAATTTAGTGCCGCTCCCAAGCTCCACTCATGACCCTCATAATGACTCTCATAAAACCATGTCTCGCATGCTTCACTCTACGTATGGGTCAGGGGTCTCTGCTACTCAATGCACTAGTGGAAGAGAACAATCGTATCAATTGATGTCTCTGCATCCTTCGATCTCCAACAATCAGGTCTTTTACGCGTGCTTACGGCTACCTGTCGTAGTAACATCACTTAACTCTTGTCACTCATGTGTGATAGAGCCTTCTCTCGAGAGTCAGCATAGACGGTTCTATAATTGAATATAGATTGCTGGATTCTGAAGTTGTCCGGATGATTGCCCTCATTGCCTTCAATCTGGATGCTCGACGTCTTATACGCACTCGCGCCTCCATTAGTGCGATAATTAGTGCATTTAGCTCCAATTAATTAGCACTGAATCTTTGAATCCAGTCTAAGCATTTGTCCATCCCTCATATTAGTCCTTCTCTCCTTCAAGTTCATAAGCATCTACACGCGGGAGACTCGTGTAATCCTCTCCAGATATCTTAGATGACTCGTCTATCATTTATATTACTCGACTCTTACATTGAAAGTTCGCGTGCCATGAATTAAGATAATTACAGTGTGTATCGTTAGTCTCTTAGATACTTAGTCTTTTCTATAAACGATCGTGTCACTATACTAGAGCCTTAAATCTATAGATTGACATGCAAAGTATATAATCCGAGTGGTTTTCATTATATCACAGTGATATTGAACGCATATGATGGGCTATTTAAAATGATTAAAATGCAGAGCCCCTCGGACAAGTGGTCAGGATCCGGCAGTGTGAGTGCCACTGAAAATCAGCCGCTTGTCGGCCCCCCCCTCCACCACGCCCACTACTGGAAGGACTCTGCTCTGAAGAACTCCCCTCCTTGGATAACGAAACTACCACCCCTCCTTTTATCTCCCTGAGGCCCTGAGCGTTTGAGAGTATGAGTTTCCCTATGAATGAATAACGGACCACCCATAACGAACAATCGCAACTGCCATCTCCGCCTACACATAAACAACACACACCACCAGTCCGCACTACAGTTATGCGCAGACTGCACTTGCGCCAATGTCGCTGCAGACCTTCACTCATTCTCCACAGTGGATTGCTAATTGCTCGGAGTAGCAAACACCTGCCCATTGTAAACAGCAAACTTAATGCCAATACGTCACTTTTCTCCTCCAGCGAAGATTCAATAACAAGCCTGTACGAGAACAATACAATGTCATACTCCTCGCTAGATCATTTACTTAAGCCTATCAGCTGCACTTTATGTGATAGTGCATGCGACAAAAACTAATGAGTATTGACTAGATGGTGTGAGTTGTAAGGATCTTGTGATTAGACGTCCAAGCTAATATGTCGAATACTCAAGTACTGGATGAGGATACTCCGTGTGGTCTGCTTTGTACATAGACCCATTCTAACCGTTATAGTTCGGCTAAGGTAGTGCTCTGCGTGCCAAGTGCATGCGTGCGCCCGCCACCGTAATCTCTCATATTTATGTGTGGAGGCTTGGTTCTTTTTGTAGGATGTATAAACAAATGAAATATTTTTTGAAATCTCAAATGCTACTGGGAAGCGATATGGGATAGGAGAGTCATTTTTGTCTTGTCATTCTCTTATATAAAGAAAATACTCGTTATTTCGTTTGTGAGAAAGAGAAGTCTTATTCTCCAGTTGTGTGTGTCAGGGAAGTATTGCATTCGTGGAACATCACTTACAAGAAAATATTATTTGCTCAAATATCTTTAAACGCGCAGGCTAGTAGCTCAAACTTGAGCGAGTTCAAAGATGGCAATAGAGTGCATACTATGAAGCATTAGAGGATTTGTCTCCTATAGTGAAGTGAGTGGTTACTGCATTTCTTCAAGGCTCAATTGTCTTTCATATTGCGTGATAAGTGTAGTTACCTGAAAGCGAAATTGATTTATATTCCCGCTAAATATTATACACACTTTTAGTTCATGATTCCCTCTCCGATGTAACAATAGTGGATGAATCTGATAACAGCAAATATAGTGAAATAATATGTGGTGTGAATATAATCTGATTTCTTATATGACGACATGTATTCATATAAGGAGATTCTCGAATGAAATAATGTATAAGACATCAGATCGAGTGTTACTTACAGATATGTAATAATTATTATCATTATTTTACAACCTTAAATGGGCTGACGTAGAATGCCAAATTGCTATAGTATAATAGACATGAGTGTAAGTAATTGGGACAAGGTGATTCATGATAGGTAAGGACCAAATGAGTTGAATCTATGACTGAAAAATTCTAGTTTTAGTTAATTCATGGTGAACTGTATATGTGTTTAATTGACCATGTGAGTATAGCTGGGCTAGAAAATTTGGTATTATATCAGATAACATAGTCTTAGTAGTCCTAAAAGGCTCTTGTATGTCTCCAGGAAGAATTCTTATGTGGATTGGAGCATTCCAAGATGCATTGTTCCCCAAGTGCTTCCTGATCAGTACTTAGCCTTGTGAATTCCTTCCTAAAGAAGCTGACCAAATGCCTCACAAAGCTTACTTAGAAATCAAGCAAGTATACAGCCAATATTCTCAAGTACAAAATTATATATGTGTACAAATAGGATGAATAGATATAGTAGATCATAAGCTTTACAGAGATATATTACATGGCACAGACAGCATAAAACATATTCCAGTTATGTCATATTCCCATAAAGCCTTATGGGAGGTACCATCACAGAGCCAACTACTGGAAGAATGCTGAAAGAAATCCTCTGGATAACGTAAACTACAAGCCTCTAACTCCCCTTGAGGATGAGTTGAGAGTATGAGTGTTAGAATGAATAACGTAAAAAGAGAAAATGGAATGATGGTAAAGCAAACAACAAACAAGTCTGAAGAGACAGCATGGAGAACCAGCAATGCACGGAGCTTACAGTCAGTGCAATTAGCGGATACAAACTGCTTAGCAAAAGTCACATCTCATGGCAAGTTCAAAACAAGCCGAGAACAACTCCATACAGCTGACATTCTATTCTAAGATTTTTAACGGGACTATTTTCATGCAAACTAATATAGACTGTGTTGTGAGACTCTTGTGGAAGAGGCATGATCAAATGATAACACTGACCTACTGGCTGTTTTTTAGCCCAGTCAGGTACCTAGTTAGAGGTAAGTGCCCCCAGTCAGTGGCACCACTAACTCTCATAATGTGGATCTCATTCTTTTGGTGAGGGGGAGGATGTGGAGAAGAGTCATTTTTGCTGCCCTCATATTAGAAAACTACAAATGCTACAGGGTCATTCAGTGGGACGGAGTCTTCTCACATCATAAAGATTTTCCATTCTCAAAGCAGTATGCAAATTGAAGTTCAATATGAATAGATCTACTATGAAAGCATTAGAGATTAATGTACTGTGAGACGTGTACTGTATTTCAGGTAATGTTTTCTTTGGAAAGTGTTAAGAAATATTTTCCCCCTAAATGATAACACTGTTAAAGCTATTCATTAAAACCCCTAGGATAAATTCATTACAATGTGAAATTAAGATGGGAAAACAATTTAAATGCAGATCTATAGAGATTCCCAAGAAAATGTAAATATCAGTCTGTTTCAACATGTGGTAAATTTTCATTTTTACACAATGGCAGAGAAATGCTATGTTAAAATAATAATGATCTGATAGAAAGCCAAAAAAAGCTGCAAAATTCTGTGTTAACTGTCACAGTATGTTTAAATTTGCCTTGTGGTGATTAAGCTTTCCAGAATATAAGAAGATGGTTCTCTAGCTCCAGAGAAGCTGTGCCTAGCACAGGACCCAACGGGGAGTAGCAACAGTGGCTAATAGCCCATTTTTATGTGTCCCTTTGCCTCCTCCTCCCCTTGCCAATCCTGGAGAAAGCTGGGGACCATCTTAGACCAGGGGCTGCTCTAACTCTGAATTTAGGCCTACTCTAACTTATGCCAGCATTCAGGAGCTCTTGTGGGCCCAGGATCACCAGAGAACTAGGTGCTCTGATCTTGCCCCCAATTTTGCCCCTCCTACTCCCCATACATACTCTGCACTGCTGGTGATTATGTTATGTCAACCGACAAGGAGAATCCTCAGCTGCCCAATTAGGGCAGCTTTCCATCTTCTTTGCACCTGGAAGGTGCTGAAGAATTGAGCCTGGAAGTCAATTCTGCAGACAGAAAGGGGTAACCCCAGTGCCAGATTCCACTCTCATTTAACTCAAAGTAAATCCACAATAACCGCAAAGAATTCAATGGAGTTACTCTGGATTTACATCAGGCTTAGGCTCACTCTCTTTAATGTAATCATACCAGCATAAAAGATATGGCCTAATGTACTCACAGATTACCTGATTTTCTGAAACATGGTGAAAGAGGATCACATGCCATATGTGCTAGAACAATGCTTCATTCTAGATTCTATGAATCAATAAGAATTTCCTTAGGGGCTGAAAGACGTGTAACTGCAACATTTAAATAGTTTTTTTATTAAGTTATGCCCTCATTTACACCATTGTAACTCATTAGCTTCAAAAGGTTGCATGACTGTAAACGAAGGCAGGAATTTATCCCTTTGTGGTGTCAATATAAGTGACATACTTGAAGATGTCATTGTTTTTAAGCCATTTGTAAATCAACTTACTTTCAAGTTATTTTTACTATGTCTGCAGGAAGAAAAGGCTGTATTAGCATTTGTGGGTAACTGACAACTAGAAGTAATAAGTTGATGTGCTACACTGCAGAAGAATTTGGATTGTACCAATATTCAGCAATATATATTTTGATATAGATCAGTGAACCTGTGATGTGAGCATAATCCCACTCATACACAGAATGAAAAACAGGAAATATGAGTGAGTCTTTCTGTTTTGCTATGTAAAATTATTGAAACTATTTTCTGCCTGACTTCTAAATCAGTTAAATGTTTCAGTGTCCTTATGACCAATGACTTCAGACTATGTTAAGAAATAACCATAAGCTAAAACAAAATCTGTCAAATCTCAGTAACCTTTGCTAGTGAGGCTTTTACAGCTCTGCTTTTTGACTAATTGCTTGTGGACTGCAAACTACATGCCTGCAAAGGATTCCAACTGCTGTGTCTGCATGCAACTTGACAAAAAATTTGAACATCCTACACCCCTACACACCAAAGGCTCCAACTGCAGCTATGGAGGATTCATAATTTCCAACAGATACAATACAGAAGTTCATGGATTTCACTTCTGTAAGGTAGAGTAAATAACTGTCAAGCAAAGGAGGTCATAAACTACTGGCTTCCTTCCCCTTGTCTTTGAAAAATAACTTTTGGAGGAAGAGAAGATCTGTGTAATGGGTGTGAGTGCATGTGTACATTTCCTGTTGTGCAATCAGACTTTTGTTACTCTAGAAACATAGCCAAAATAATGGATCTTAATTCTTCAGTGCTGGCCGTTACAATGGTAAGCACTGCTGGCAACGTACATTAAACTGGGAAAATCTGACTATCAAGACCTGCATCCAATCCAGCTGTTGACTGTCACTGCATTTATAGATAAAAAGGAACATTTTCCCAGGCCCATATTTGACACTGACATTCAATTATTTTCTTTCTCGACATGTCCAGTAAAGTGTTGAAATTTTCCTTTTACTTTTAAACACAGTACAAAATCCAGCTCCTACATAAGCAGTATCTGTAGCACTTACCCACATATTTGTTTTATGAAACAAGTCCCAAATGGAAAAGTTACAATCTCACTCAAAGTTTAGATGCTTGGAGACAATTTTGATAATATTTAGAAACATAATTATAGGCTAGAGAGAAGTGAAAGATAAGCATTGGGAATGACTATAACAAAGTGAAAAGTCTCTGTAAGAATCTGTAAGCAACCAGCAGTAAAATATACAGTATAAAAGGATAGGCACTTCATTTCTCTGTTTATCTACTGTGACGTTGTCTAATTAAAATATAACCATGCAAACCATTATTGCTACCACTGTTATATAATTGCAACGAATCTTATACAAAATATAATTCATGGCCAGAAAGGGTTAAACAGCTTGCAGGCTAACTAAGGTAAAGCTGACCTTTAAAGATATGTTAGAAATGGTAATTAGGGACATTCTATGGCTAGGTAGGCTAGAACTTTGAAATGCAAACCTATATTGTTAGAAGTTAGAAATTATACTAATTGTGTGTATCTTAGATGCTACCCATGTAAACAGGCAGTTCCTGTTTAGTTCCACTATAGCTACTAATTCAGAGATCAAAAGGGAATATTAACATTTAGATGAATCTTGGGTGAGATAATGTCATTGTCTATATGTCTCTTTCAAGTTTGTGACAGGCTGCCTAATGGATAAATTGCCCAATATTAATTTGTGTAACTAATTACTGGTGGTGATTAGAAAACAGAAGGTTACATCAAAAGCCTATTGTTTACCCAGGACTGTATGGCCAAGAGGATGCTAGAACACTGTATAAACAGACTTTGGGTCTTGATCCTATTTATCTCAGATCTGCTTGAGGTTTCATGCAGGGGAAGCCTAAGCCACACGGACTGAGATCCCAGTTCTGACTGAACCACCCTGAAATATAAACATTGGACTATAACCTATGGACTATTTCTGAAAGAATTCTTTGAAACTACAAAGCTCACCATCTCTGTTATGAATCTGAACCTCAAGAATTTAACTCATGTCTGTATGTATACTGATCTTTTAACCATACTCTCTCTCTTTTCTTTTTTTAATAAATTTTAGTTTAGTTAATAAGAATTGGCTGTATGTGTATATTTGGGCAAGATCTGCAATATTCAATAACCTGGGAGATAATGTGGCTCATCCTTTGGGACTGGTATATCTTTTATGTGATGAAATAAGATTTTCAGAAATCTTCATCCTATTTGACTTGGATACCTGGATGGAGGCCTGAGGCTGGGTTACTTTAAGGGAACTCTGTTGCTGGTTTCTGGGTAACCAGTGAGGTAATAAAGAAGCTCTTTCATGCTGGCTTGTTAAATCGAAGTATTAAAAATATCCACCAGCCAAAGGGATTATATGCCCCATTCTTTGCAGTTCACCATGAGTGACTTCAGCTGACCCCCACTGCGACCCCAGTCACATCTATATATTAACTATATAACCATATAACAGTACTAGAATCTACACCCCATTGCTATGGTCTTGAAGACTAGTGCAGCCCTTGAAAATTACATTTGTTGTTATAAGCCAGTTTTCAGCTGGCTCCTGTAAATATGCAAAATAACTAAATCATTTTATACTAAGCTAAATGGATCAATAAATACAAAACTAAAGGGACATTATTGAAGCATATAGAGTATGTCATTTGCTGCAGCAAGAAACAAAATTCCAATACTCCATATTAACAAAAATATAATCATCATAAATTAGCATTTATGTATATTTAACACATTAGTTCTATTGCTTTTTTGAAAGTCAGAGGGCTATTGCAGCTAGTCAGGCATGGCACAACTTCCAGCATGAAACTTGGCCCAGATATGTACAATGTCCAGTCTACATTGTAAAGCAAAAGTTTGCACATGCACATGCAAACATACACAGATGTATACATACACACAAAAAAGACAGTCCATCATACAATAATTTCCATTGTAAACTTAGCTGTAAAAGATTTAATTTAAAGCTTTTTGTTGTGACACTATTGAAAATCCAACTTTTTGACAGATTAACATGCAGCCCTTAATGGAGGGCCTGATAATTTTTGGCACTGATGAATCCATGCAGCACCATTTGCGCTAATGAATCCTGCAATGCTCAGAACCAACAAGGCTAAGATGTAATGGATTCAAAAGATACATCTTTACATTTGATTTTAATAGGAGTATAATAAACTGTTCAGAAGTTCACCGAATGATGATTATCTAGACCTTCACTTTCACTTGCGGACTTAGATTTCTGAAGATCAAAACAGAACTCTGTATGCTTTATACTGCAGGTGATTAGTATCAGAGGAGTAGCCATGTTAGTCTCTATCCACAAAAACAAAAAGGAGTATGGTGACACCTTAAAGACTAACAGATTTATCTGGGCATAAGCTTTCGTGGGTAAAAAACTCACCTCTTCAGATGCATGGAGTGAAAATTACAGATGCAGGCATTATTATCCAGACACATGAAGAGAAGGGAGTCACCTTATAAGTGGATAACCAGTGTTGACAGGGCCAATTCAATCACAGAGGATGTGGTCCACTTCCAATAACTGATAAGGAGGTGTCAATTAATAGGAATGGAAGTTACTTTCTTGAAATACTTCAGGGTGACTCACAGGACAAGCATTCAGAATAAAACTCAGTACAAAATACAAGTCTTTTAAATACCATATTTTTTTAAAAATCTGCCTTTAACATTAAAGTATTGCACCTCTCTTTATAAGATACAACTGCCTAATTCATGACCTGACACTGTCTGCAGATTTCCTTCACTTTTGGAACTCTGATAGGACTCTCTTACGTTTGCATTCTTAGTATAATGCTTTACATTGGCTAATTTTAAATAGGCATGAACAGTGTTAAAAAGAGATGAAATAGAATTGAAGAGGCATTTGGAGAGTAGTCCATTTAGCTAGGTCTAGTCCTAAACTCTGAATATAACAATGGCCCACCCTTGCATTCTTATATAAATAGAAAAGTAGACTGTGCTAGAATATGGGAGAAGGCATTTCCTTCTATGTGGCTTTGCTAATATTAGGGTATATTCATCCTGATTCTAATGGAATTTTCACCAAGGACAGATTTTACCCACTTCATGTACTGATACATCTGGATATCACAAAAGGCTAATCGTACGAAGAAATGAGGTAGTGACAGCATCAGTGGAAGCAGAAAGTGATTCTGTCAAAAAGATAAAGTTATGTTCTGTGTAGATAACAAAGACAATCGTAATGTGGGTGACAGCATAGTTTTGAACAAACTACAGATGAAGAATTAGTCACAGAAATTCTTTTGAGAATAACTTTGAATAGAAAATCAATTCCACAAAATTGATTCCACAAAATCAATAGAAAATCAATTCCACAAAATTGTAAACAATTCATGAGCAGAAAAGAAATCTAATTTTGTCAAAGAGAGAATTCACTATGAATTATTCATTCATCTCTAATTATATAATTTATAAGGACCATAAATATAAGAGCTGAGTGAAAAGTATAGCATCCTAAGAATCACAGGATACTATGTAATTAGATTTTAAGTTCTAGGGCAGTGGTTCCTAAACTTGTTCTGCCGCTTGTGCAGGGAACGCCCTTGGCGGTTCGGGCCAGTTTGTTTACCTGCCCCGTCCACAGGTTCGGCCTATCACAGCTCCCACTAGCCGTGGTTCGCTGCTCCAGGCCAATGGGAGCTGCTGGAAGCGGCAGCCAGTACATCCCTCAGCCTGCACCACTTCCCGCAGCTCCTATTGGCCTTGAACAATGAACCGTGGCCACTTGGAGCCGCGATTGGCCAAACCTGCAGACACGGCAGGTAAACAAACCAGCCCGGCCTGCCAAGCCCTGCATGAGAGGTGGAATAAGTTTGGGAACTACTGTTCTAGGGAAAGGAACTATGTTTTCACATGTATTTGGCACCCAGCACAAGGGGGCTCTGGGAACTATCACAGTACAAAAGGAAACATGGTAATGATGAGTCCCCATAAAATCCTTGATAGCCAAGGAAGATTGGTAGGATATGATGCCATGAGAGAAGGGGCTAGAAAGAGGTGGGATTTTGGAAGAAAATCCTCACAGAACCATCCCTATTTGAATGGAAAAGGGCATAACCTTGATTACAAGCTAGCTGCTTACATATTCTAAAAAGAGTGCTAAAACCAAAGCTGTTTAAAGGATATTTAATGGTGTCTTATTTCAGTAACTATTTTTTATTTTGAGCTTTCTGTAGCAAAGACGTTGGAGAAAACAGATTTGCCACTATATTTCTTGAAAGTAAAACCTGATCCCAAGCCGAGACCTTGTAGGGTATGTTTCAAACCCAGAGCACATTTTATTGCAGAGTTAAATTATAACCCCCTGAAGGTTTATAATGGAAATGCTGACAGACCCTAAAATATAGCAATACTAGCAGGCACTGCTATAATAAAGTGGCATTTAAGCCTTTTTTGCTAGGCTTTGATTTCTGCAAAGGTCACATTTGAATAAAACTCCACACTCTATATCAGTAAACGTCATTAAAGTATTATCTTTGCCAGAAAGGCATTTTTTTCTTTGTCTGCACTTCTGTTAAAGAACATGTCATTGTCTAAATCAAATCTTTTTCATGTGCCAATATAACTGTTCTTGATAAAAGCCTCTAAAGGCAAAAACAGAATGAACAACTTCACACCCAGTAAATCTGAGGACCCTGCTGACTGAACAGCAGGCTATGGCAAACAGCAGCTAGGGAAACACTCCTGGCTGTTTCTCAAGGTACTTTTCTCCTTGGATATTCCCACAGGTTCCTTATAGAAGTTTAAATACTATTCAGGACTTTAAAGCAAAAGAAAAGAATCGTAAAGGTTCAACAACAAAAATCAGCAGAAGGTAGGCCTCAGGTCAGAAGTCTCTTTTATGTCGTTTTAATTCAGTTTATTTTTGACATAACAAGCAAGTCATAGCCGCAACAAAATGCACCAGGAAACAACTTCTTAGATCTTACTTAACAGAAAAAGAAATAGGAAAAAACCCAGTCATATATATTTAGAAATATTTCCTAATTAGAATATTATCCAAGGTTCAAGGGATTCTTGCAATAATTTCCCTTATTTTGCAGATTTATTCGCTTAAAATAATTTTATGGGATGGTTGTTGTTTGTTTCTAATTATACACAGAGTTGGTAGGGCTGCCTTTACTTAATTTGCCTAACACCTTCCATTATAAAAACATGAGTAAAATTTTCAAAGATGACTAAGTGAGTTAGGTGCCTAAGTCCTATTTTCTCAAAAGTGAGTTGGGAACCTAGGATCCTAAGTCCAATGAACTCTATTGATCTACTTTTGAAAATAGCATGTAGGCACCTAAGTCACTTCAGAGTTTTTGAAATTTTTATCTCCCTTTTTTCAATCGCTTATAAATTTTTGTCAAACTTTAAGTGTTCTGGCTGAAATTTCCCATGACAAGTGTCTGCCTGAAGCTGAAAAATGTTTTAAACTTTCAGCTAAAATGCTCCAGCCATTTCTAAGACTGTTAGTGGAAAATATTTTGTATTGCCCGTTTTGAAGAATTCTTACAATGATTTTGTTGAGAAGCCCTAGCATTTCCATGCTTTTTAGTGAGGACTTGAAATTTGAACATATATAGTGCTGTAAAAATGCTAAGTGCTCTGAAAAATCAGCCTGTAATTGTCTCAAGTTGGGCACCCCAAATCTGTGGACATGTGACTATTTTTGCCTTAATCTCTGTGCCCCATCTGTGCAATGATGATAATAATACCACCTAATCTCACAGAGGTGTTGTGAAGCACTCAGGTACTATGGTGAGAACACCATAGAAAACCCCATGAGGAAATTAATATTTTTAATTCAGTGTAGGGTTTGGATGGTATGCAGTGAATAAGGCCTGTTGCCCCACAATGAATGATAAGATGAATCCAAAATATTAAACACCTATCCACCCAGGGAGCACTGTCTCTCTTTTATACTAATTGAGGCAGATGTTCTGTGGAAAAAATAGCATGTGATCATGTAATTAAAGCCTATATCATAATGCATACAGACAAAGAGGTCAAATTAATGTTCTTTAAACATAAGGGTGGGTTATATATAATTTCCTATGTCTTTTAAAAAAGTAAACTGTAAAACCAATCGTTCCATCAGATTAAAACATACTGACCTCCCACATGCCTCATCAGCAGGGTTGGCAACATCAAATCCTTATCCCTTTTCTAAAGCGTTTACAATCTAATACCAATCAGGTGAAAATTGGCAGTATACGTGCTCTTCTTTTGGCTGATGATAAACTATATGATCTCATATTAAAAAATGATTAGAGAACAGTGAGGAAAGCACATATGTTAATTTTATATTCCTATCTCCTCTGTACAAAGACAGCATTTTATCGTAAAAATATCACATACAATTTATTCAATCCATGATACAGTTGTCTAATGTTATTTGAGGCTAAGGGTTACTTGTGCATGTACCGTGTTACAAATAACAGGTTTTCTTCCATGACTTCTGCATGAATTTTTTACATAATATATTCAACAATGTATTCTGAAGAAAAGGGGCAACTTACTTCCCAATTGTGTAACAAAAGAATTCACAACTCTACAAACAGGGGACAAAATAAATGACCTGGTACGTGTGCAGCATAGTGATGCATCACATATATAGTAATTAAAAACTGGAGAAACCTATCTAGGGGTAGCATAATTTGCTACTATATGAGTTATATGAATCAGATTTGAATTTGGTCCTTTTCAACTAAGCTCATAATGCTGCAGAGGCAGGCCACACAGACCTTGAGAAGAGGGAGTGCCTTATGGCATTTTGAAGCCACTCTTCTGGCTAGTTTAGGGGCTACAGAGGGAAGGCACTTCTAGCCCTGTTAAGCTAGGCATGTTGCAAGTTGTCAGAGCGTGGAATAAAAAAGAAAAAAATCGAAGAAACTTGAAGGCTTTAAGACTGGCTTGGAGGTCAAAAAGTTATAGAGTTTTTTAAAAAGGAAGTACACACAAGTTATTTTGCCCCAAGGCAGCATGTATAGGCCCTGACAAGTTAGCAGATTTCACATACAGTATCTATTATTATACTCAACAAAAACAATAGCTAGTGTCTGCAGGGCTATAGCAGTGGTACAATTCTTACAGAAAACTTTGTATCTCATCTTGGACCCACTTCATTTGCAAAACTGAGCATCCCAACAAACTTTATGCATGCCAGGAAAACTGTGTTGACCACATCAGGTCTATTTAATCAATATGACAGATGACCTCCGTTATGCAATACAGAGTCCTTCCTCTTTGTTCTCACTCAATGGGCATGAATAGATAGGGCTGTGTGGACTCTGCTGGATCCAATTTGTGTAAATTACATGAAGAGGACTGAGATGTCCATAAACCAGACACCTGTAGGCTCACATAGAGGCTCAGATTTGTGCAGAAACATACTCTCTAATCTCTATAGCCATACACCACCTCTTTACATAGATATGTTGTCACTGCCCTGTATGTACTGATGTGGGTGCCTCCTTTCTGTCTAAGCGCATTCAAAGGACACTAGATTGACACTCCCCTACATGTACTACAAACATTTATGGGGGTTCCTAGGAGAGGTCACTGCCTTCCCAACGTCCTTCAAAGGTCTTCTGTGACATCCAGCCCTGCACGAGAGAGCAATCCAATACTAGGGAATATGAGGATTCTTGCTAACACAAAGTTGTCATGGAACGCTCTCTTGGAATGGAACAGCTGAGATTTACTGGATTAGGCATTGGGTGGAGACTTGGATTCTGTTCCCAACTCTGCCATTGACCTGCTGTTGACCTTAAGAAAATCACATAAGCTATCTGTGTCTCCCCTTCCCTAGTTGCAAAATGGGAATTTTTATTATTATTATGTAATTTTGAGATCTGTGGCTGTGAAGCACTACAAAAGCAAAAAAATATATAATTTTAGCCCTTTCCTGAAAACTTGCTGGGGTTCCTGAGCTCTGGATTTTTCCCTCTCACCTGCATGTTTAGCAAGAAGAGTGGGGGAGATAAATGTTTTACTTTTTAACTATATTTAGTAGTTTTTACTACATATCAATTAAGCTTTTCAGGTCAAGCCAGTATTATATAATTCTTGCACAAGAAAGAGAAACAACCTACATAAAAACACCTACACCTAAATTAACTATAAGTTGGTGACAAATCAGTAGGGTTATCTCCGGCTGTTTTGATTTTTTTTTTTAATTTTCCAAAATAAGAAAAGTTCTGCTATAATGAAGTCACAGTAGAAGTATCCCTTTTTATTACTTTCTATATCTCTAGCATAGTGTGGATTAGTGTAGACAATGCAGTAAACTTCTGATAACCTCTAATGGGGGGGGCAGCGAGGGATTAATTTTCAAATCATCTTTCCTTTTGTTGGAACAAAGAAACAGTTCGATTTTTTTTAAGTCATATGGGTTTATACTTCACTACAGATTTTGTCCATCACTGCAGCATCCAAGTGCAAGAAGAATTTAGAGAAGATTGTTACATCCCAATAGAAGCTTTTTTTTCACACATTCAGAATTTTGCAGGTCCTCAGACTCTGACGGCTTGATACAAAAGTGCTAAGCACCTCCACTCGGTTATTATCTGAGCTTGCAAATGGAGCTTTACATAGTCTATTCTGCTATATATAGGTACTTATACCATCCTCATCTCCATAGTATGTGAGTGCCTTCCAGTATTGCATTAAGTGATGTCATGTGCAGTTTGTTCTCTCTGCCCCTTTCTCATCCAGGCCATTGAGAGACTTAAACTTGCATTGATATTCTATGGGAAGTCAGCATAAAGAGTGGAAAACAGATCTGATGTGCTTCCTTGTGTTGCTGAGAAGATGTGCTGCAGTGTCCTGGACTTACTAGAGTTTTCCAAAGACTGATGGTTTCATGTATTCAGTCCAAGTCAAAGTATCTAACACCAGATTTGCTTTTCTGAGTATTCACTTTGGTGATCTACAAGCAGATTGCCTTCCCTTATACAGTAACTCCTCACTTAAAGTCGTCCTGGTTTACATTGTTTCGTTGTTACATTGCTGAATAATTAGAGAACATGCTCATTTAAAGTTGCACAATGCTCCCTTATAACGTTGTTTGGCAGCTGCCTGCTTTTTCCATGGCTTGCAGGAAGAGCAGCCCATTGGAGCTAGCTGGTGGGGGCTTGGAACCAGGGTGGACTGGCAGCCCCCCATCAGCTCCCCGTTCCCCTAAGTTCCCTGTGCGGCAGCTCCCCAGTAGGCTATCAATTGCTGGCAGTTCAGCTGTCCCTCTTTCCACTGCCATGTGCTGCTCCTGCCCTCTGCCTTGGAGCTGCTCTTCGGAGCCTCCTGCTTGCTGTTCAAGGGGGGAAGGGTAAAACGGGGGCTAACGTCAGGGTGTCCCCCTACCCCCTGCTTCTGCACCCCACTTACCCCATTTCCATACAGCAGGAGGTGACACATGATAGGGCTCAGGATGGAGGGAGCTTGCTGGCAGGACCTGCTGTCTCAACTTGCTGATCTATTTTAAAAGGTAGTGTACTTAGAGTGGAGTCAGCGTACTTAAAGGGGCAACGTGCATTTCTCTCGCTCTCTCACACGTGGTGTATATCTCTGTCTCTGTCTGCCATGCTATCTGCCCTCCCTTCATTCGTGCTGCCTTGCAGAGTGTGAGGCTACATTAACAACAACGTGTTAACTCTTGAGGGCTTAGCCAATTGCTAGTTTATCATTTAGCAGTAAGGCATTCCTTGGAAATATCCCACCGTCTGACTTCACCACCTCAACCAAGCTTCACAATCATCATTGCTGTGTACCAGTATTAAATTGTTTGTTTAAAACTTATACTGTGTGTGTTTAAATATATTTATAATATAGTCTTTTGTCTGGTGAAAAAAATTTCCCTGAAACCTAACCCCACCCCCATTTACATTAATTTTATGGGGAAATTGGATTCGCTTAACATTGTTTCGCTTAAAGTTGCATTTTTCAGGAACATAACTACAAAACTGAGCAAGGAGTTACTGTATTATTTTCAGCAGAAAGTACTCCACATTAAGGACTTCCACAGTATACCCCTCTCACTCCAGTATATGGATTAGGAGACTCTGCCAATGAATGTTGTAGTTAAGTGCTCAGGAGGGTCCTTCAGTTTTATTTTCTAGTGAGAAAAAGAGTCTGTTGGGAGTCCCAATAGGCAGTGGAGAACCCACATACAGAATTTCCCTCCACTGTGGATGTGACTTAAGAGGGAGCTGCTGGGACACAAGATGGAGCAATGTACTCAGCAGGAGGCCAAGGTTTGAAGAAATCCTATGTGTCAGTTTTATTTTTTTATTTAGGCACCATGTTTACGTTTGACTGGCTCTGTGCCTTATCTGGATGGTATCTTCTAAGCAGTTTAAAAAAGAACAACAAAAGTAACAGTACTCCCAGGGCATATCTCCTCTGCCTCATGCCTACAACATTCTCTTTGTATAATATTTATCTTTCTTTTTTATTGCTCATTAAAGAGCTTCTATTTTGCAACCAGATATCTTCTTCTTGCCAAATTATTCTACCTCCCTTTTCAAAATCAGGCTTCATTTCTTAGCTAGCACTTCTCTAAAAAGGTAGTGCAACTTCATTATATCAACTAACTCTAGTTACAACCTTTCTTTCTCTTTTATGTCACTGCCCACTCTGATTAAACAGCAAACTTGTTTTGGGATTATTATCTGCATACAGCCCCTGTCAAAACAACTTCTTGGTCATAAAATAGGATGTTTAAGAACTATTATGTAAAGCCTCTCCTTCCTTTCTTTTGCGTTGATTGTACTTTGGACTGCACTTCCCTTTCCTTGAGACAGTTCTTGGGCTTTCGTAGATCTAGCTAATTGTACAGGAGTAGAATGAAGAAGAGCATGGGAAAGAAGAGTTCCCCTTTTTCCTATCCATTCATATGCCCTTCCCACAACACTACTATCCTTCTGCCCATAAAACCTCTGATGTTCCCAAGGACAGACAGTGGTGGGAGTTGGGAAATGATGGAACGTAAGGGCTCACTCATCATGTGATCAGCATCATGTAAAGGTAGGCCAGTCAAAATTCAGCCTGATGACAAGCAGGATTTTCAAAGGTATTTAGACACCTAAAGATGCAGATAGACACCTAGTAGAGTTTTCAAAAGTGCCTAAATGTCCACATTAGGATTCTTAAGTGCTTAATCCATCAGTGCTGGAACTAGAGCAGAGGGTGGGGGGATTCCACACCCCCTGGCTTGAAGTGGTTTCCATCATATACAGGTTTTACAGTTTAGTTCAATGGCTCTCAGCATCTCTACTGTACAAATTGTTCCAGCACCCTGGGCCTAATCTGCTTAGCTGCTTTTGAAAATGGCACTAGGCGCCTATCTGCTTCTTTAGGTGCATCAATGCTTTTAAAAATCTGGACCACAGTGTCTGCTGCTTCTGAGGAAGCTTTCTATTTAAGTTATTTAATTTTTTATGAACAAGCGCTACTGTAGCTAAGTTCAAAACGGGAGGTAGGAGACAATTCACAACATTGGGTTAGTTGGTAATTTAAAATGGATTTTACATGTAATAGAATTTGTTTATAGTTAACTCAGCAAAAGTAAAATTCCTTTGATAGTGAAATGAAAATCCTGAACTGTTTCAGTATATTCTACTTCCTTTCCAGAGAAACATCATTTGAGTTAGAGTAAAGTTTCATGCCATTATAATCAGGTTTCACTGTGCTAGTGTCATGGAGTGCAGTAGATACCAACTACAGCAGTAGCTTCCAAACTGTGGTATGTGGACTAATGATAGTCTGAGGAGAGCTGGCAGTTCAGTGCTCCACAGGGATTCCACCTGCAGTAGTATGGAAGGGGATCTGGGGAGCCGAAGAGGTGCAGAGATGTGTTTTGGATTTGTTGCAGAGAAAGTAAGTCTATTTTTACTCATGTGCCAGAGAGGTGGAGTTATATGAGGGAGCCAGTTACAGCCCCCTGAATCTCGTTGTCATGTCAAGCCCCCATTCTGATGCATCTTACAGCAGTTGCCACACAGCTCTAAACTGTATGAGAAATGTAAAATCCATTAAGGCATCCCCACTGCAGCCCTGACGTACCACCGCCTTCAAGACCATGTCCCCTAAACTGGGACAGGATGCAGGGCCGGGCTGTTACACAGATACACCAGCAGGAACTTCCCCTCTGGCAAATTAGAGCCCTTTACGCCAATAGATTGGCACACAAGGGCCCAGTGTAGTAAATCTGGCCCACTGTCAGCATTATTATTTATTGTATTGCAGTGACTTCACTGTGCTAGACACTGTACAAACACAACAAAAAAACGATCTCTGCCAAAAAGAGCTTACAACCTAATATCTTCAAAGGCTGATCCTCTTGAGAGCTTCATGATGTTTTGAAATACTGAAAAACAACTTTAGGCAACTGGTAGACGACGTTAAATAATTTCCATTATTTTTATTATTACTGAAGTTCAACAATCCCATTAAGAAGTTTGTGTCCTTGTAAACATTTGGGGTTTGCAAGGGAGTTTTCATGAAGCTATGTTCCAACTCCTGCAAATGCTAATGAAAATAATCAATTCGGCACTTAGCAGTTTAATCATAAGACAGTTATTTTTAGCCTATTACTCTTAGCCGTGTCGGAAAAAAAGATCTGTCATAATCTGTGCCTCTCTCGTGAACCTCTAGGAGGGTAGACAGGGTACCAGGAAGATGCAAATAAACAGTTTGGATTTTTTTTTCCCTTGAACGATTATTATGATGGCTAGAACTTAAACAAAAAATCACAAATAATTATGGTTTTGCTGTTGTCCTGGTGATTATTTACTATTTCAGGCAGCAGGCCAAGATATGTCTTCCTGCAATTGTAAAAATATTTGAAACATTATTTGGATTTTTATTCAACAGTGAACTACCCTGAATTGGATTTTTCAGAGAGATTCAACTACAACTACTCCATGCATACACAGCTCCAGATATAGCTGAGGTTTTACATTTATCCTCTTCTTTGTGTTATCATATTTTACAGATTTTCTATGGGAGCAGCTTCATACTGATAAAAAAAAGAAACAAACACCAAGAATGTCATTCTTTCCCAGAGAGACAAGGTGGGTGAGGTAATAGCTTTTATTGTACCAACTTCTGTTGATGAAAGACACAAGTTTTGAATTCCACAGAGCTCTTCTGCAGGTTATTTCCCAGGCTTTTCTTGTTTATTTTTTTTAAGAGTTTCTTTAATTTGGGAGAATTTAGTGTTCAGGCAAATGATTACAGTAGCTCTCTGTCATGACTTCGGCAAAGCCTTTATTTCAGCATGTAGGTGTTAAAGCTGAAAGGTGCTGAGTACTATAGCCTAGATCCAGCAAAACACCCAAGTAAGTACATGCTTGACTATTAACATGTGAGTAGTCCCACTGAAGTCAATTTAACTATGCACATTCTTATGTGCTGTGCTGGAACGCAGCAAGAGTCCTTAGCAGCTTGCAGTATCGAGTCCTCAAAGACCAGTGGCAGAATTGCAATTTTTTTTATTTTTAGTGCAAATTCCATATTTGTTAATGTACCAATGTACTTCCTACCAAGCCATCACATTCTAAAAGATTTTTTTCCCCTTTCTGTAACAGTTCTCATCTGTTTGAGCAGCTAGTTCAGCAGGCAATGCTCTTGAGGTTCTGTGTGTGGGCCTAGAAAGTTAGCATGTGCCCTTTAGAGACACTTTGTGCAAATTCCCTGCTCTCACACAAGTCAATTTGGCACAACCTCACTCCCATGCTCCTTAAGGAAAAGGGGAGACTGTTGCATTAGCAAAAAGTAAAGCTGAATGCACTGGAGTCAGAGGGCCCATGCTGTTCCCTGTTTTCCTCATGTTCCCTTAATAGTGTCTCCAGAGAACACAGTCCCTTTGACTCCAATTCCACTGACCATGCTAGAGAGGGGTTCCCAAGCACTTTCTCCCCACTCCATTGAGTCCCTGCTGTGACTGCTAGAAAAAGGCTTGTTTGTTATCCCACCCATTCCTCTGTGGGCCTAGAGAGGGGGAGAGGAACCCCATCATTTCCATGACTCATTTTCTCTATACTGGCATAGCATAGGCGGGGAAGTTGAGCTCTGTGGCACACCACTGGTGATACATCTTCTCTCCCCCCCTCTCCCAGAGTCTGGAGAGGAAGCAGCACTAGTGACATGCTACAATCTGCGCTATGATTTTTGAGAAAATGAAAGGGTGGTGCATTTGTGCTTCATATACAAGGTGGAAAGAGCATGCAGCATTTTGCTGCTGTATTGTTCCACTTCCTGCTGTACTTTGAGATGCAGCTTGGGGGCAGGAGCAAAGAAAGAGGAAAGTCACCCCATCACCTCTGATTCCACTGTTGTCATTATCTCTACTTCTTCCCAATCCACCCATTCACATTAGGACCAGGGCCAAATTTTTCCCATTCTCCAAGACCTCCACTGGCTCCTCGTAGACTCCCCACATCCATTTCAGGATCCAGTTAAAAACTGCTTATTTTGTTTTCATACTCCTCTCTGCATTTGCTGTAGTCTGTAGCTACTTCATGTGTAGGTTAGTATGAAATACACTAGACCCAAAAACCTAGAAATTGGTGAGAGAGGGAAGACTGCATTTCATTGCAAAAATGCATTAATTTTGCAAAGATTTTACAATTTTCTCCCTTTCTTTTCACAAAATCCACCCAGTTTTGAGACAGGGAAAACCCTAAATATTTTTGAAATTTCAAAACTTTTTTCTGATGAAGATCAGTTTGTGCAGGAGTAGGTAGATGGAAATCAGCAGTTGTGGTCTAGCATGTAGAGCACAAGCCTGTGAGTCAGGAAACCTGGATTCTAATCTCAACTAACTTTTTGTGTGACACAGGGCAAGTCATTGTTTTAGTTACCCCATGTATGAAATGGGGATAATAATACCTACACTTTGTAAAGTATTTTTGAAATTCAGGGATGAAAAGCATTAAGTTTTAAGTATAGTTTGTTGAAAAAAAAACATTTTTCCCCATGAAAATTTTTTAATCAAAATCTTTCATTTGAAATTCTGCATGGGAAATTTCAAAACAAAACAAAATTTTCATTTCAATTTCAATCAACATTTTTGTTATGGTTTTCAAGACTGAAAATCTTCCAAATTCCAAACTTATTTTTCTCCTTTTTCCATTTTTCCTTGTTTCTTTTTTGGTATTGAATCCAATAGAATGAATGCGGTTTACTTTTGTTTTCCCATTTTTGCACTCTGTAACTTTTCAGATATCAGAGGGGTAGCCGTGTTAGTCTGGATCTGTAAAAAGCAACAGAGTCCTGTGGCACCCTATAGACTAACAGATGTATTCACCCATGAAAGCCTATGCTCCAATACATCTGTTAGTCTATAAGGCGCCACAGGATTCTTTGTTGCTTTTTAACTTTTCAAAGTTTCCTCAACTTTTGAAAAGTTGAAGTAGGAAAGTTAGTGTTTATTTTTCCTTTTGCCATTCTTTTTTCCAATACTGGAGACATTTTGAACAGTTACTGGGTGCAAAAAGGAAGAAAGAAACAGATGTTATTCTTCAGTTGCAAAAAAAAAAAAAAAGGTGAAAGAAGAAAACACAAATCCCAAATTCTGTAATTTAAAAAGAAATGATTCTCTAAAACCAAAATGAAAATTTCTGTTCAAAATGAAATAAAAAAGTTTTGAAATTTCCCATTAAAATAAATTTTTAAAAAGGAAAATAATTTTTCCATACAGAAATGTTTTTGATAAAACCCCATTTTCCCACAAGAAAGTTTTTCAGTCAGAAAGTTTCAATCAGCTATATTTCTAAATATTTTTATTTTTTGCCTCAAAACATTAAATGTTGGGATTTTTTTTAATGCTGTAATGTAAATGCCACATCTTCATGAGAATTTTTCAAAAATTGTGGCCTTGAATATGATGACACTGCATGTTTTTATATAATTTTGCAAACATTATTTCCTTTCTTTGCCCAGATATTCTCAGAGAATTTCTCTCTCATTTTCTTCCTGCTCACCTAGAACCTGCCTGCTCTCTGTTGCTTCCCACAATTTTGGTGTGTATTGTATAAGACTCTCATGTGTTGAAGTCAATCAGACTGCACTCTTTAACAAGATCTTGAATATGGCTCAAAGTATGTTGATTCTCTTTGTTATGCACTAGAAGTACACTCTTTAGAAGAGACTGCCTGCAATGGTTTAAACTCTTAAGAGATTCCTTCTTATAGTATATAATACCTTCTACGGAACTTAAAATTTCTAGACTAGATTATGTGGTCCATAAGATTACGTATGCGGCATGAAGTGGCATTAAAGAAGCCAGAGACATCCAGCGAAGAATTCCTCCTGCACAGGGTTTTTGGCGCCATAGGCACAGGGCTGGCTCGCTGCTCTGGTGGACCTGCCACAGGCGTTCCTGCAGACGGTCCACTGGTCCCGCGGGACCAGCGGGAGGTCCACCGCAGCAGTCTGCCACCCTCCCAAATCCTGGCGCCCTAGGCGACTGCCTAGGTCGCCTAAATGGAAGCGCTGGCCCTGCTCCTGCACCAGGGAACTCTGCTGGCATAGGTGCTGGAACTAAGGGTTCTGCCGCATCCCCTGACTTGAAGTGGTTTCCATTATATACAGCGTTTATAATTTGGTTGAATGGCTCTCAGCACCCCCACTGTAAAAATTGTTCCAGCACCCCTGTCTACTGGTGGAAAGCTGGCAGAGGTGGTACCACCACCTCCTTTGCCAGCTACCCTTACCACCACTAGCATAAGTAAAAGGATGAGGCATTTCAGGCTGCCTATAGGTGGAGTGTGGGTGGGGCTGATATCCACTGCACTCAGTCCTCCACTGGCATAAATTAGAGCCACTCTTGTGGCAGGCCTCCCTCTGTCAGGGAGTGACAATCTTTATTCCACAGTCCCCTTCCCAGAGCTCTGATGAAGTGGAGAATCAAGGTCTCTATTTTTCTGCAATTTATAACATACATTGTCTTGCATGATTCCACAACTATTTGGGGGCACAGTTTGTGTGGAAAATACTGAAAACTTGTATTGTATTGATCACTAGATCTCAACTTAAATCAGAGAAAAAAGCAAACACTGCTAAAGTGTAATTCTTCAACCAATAAAGTTGTCCATTTTTTTAAGTGGGCACAGTTATATCTACCTTACGAGTCAGAGGCCTAACAATCATCTGAGGGACTGGAGGTAGGAAAGTCACTAGCATGGCTATTTCCAACTCTCTTTGCACCAGCTGGCCTTTATGTGCTTTTTCCAATATTGTCCTCTGCTTGGGGAAGAGTTTCTTCACTATTCAAGCCTGGTACCTGTCACTGACTGTTCTGTACTAAACTATAATGCTAATCTCATGCTAATAGTTAAGTATAGCAACAGTCTATCAATAATAAAATGCAAATAAGCTTGTTCAGCATTTGTATCTCAGAACACTGAAAATAAATGTGATTACAAAAGTATTTTCCTTCATGGTACTGTATACAGAATTTGTGCACAATTGGCAAAGATTTTGAATCAAATTCACCTTAGATTTATAGTGTTGAATGAATGTATTTAAGAACTGCTTTAAATTGTTTTCAGTGTACCAGAAGACCCAAAGGTTCTGGGTAATAGAAATCTTTCCAAATTCCCCAAACACATATACAAACACTCAGCCTCACTGTCTTATGGCGTCAGGAGTCTGACTCAGAGCCTTTAAGTGCATTGAGGTCAATGGTCACTAGTATGTTTAGCCACCATCTCAGACATTTTAATGTATGTATTGAATTTCCTTTTTATTAACCTTACCTTAACATGTATCAAATAAAATATCCTGTTTCCATACCTAGACTAAAAAAAATTACAATAAAATGAAACAATGTATTTGCTTATTTTCTGTGCATTATGGTTATCTCACCAAAAAAAAACACCCAGACAGTTTAAGATCATGACATTCATACTAATTATCATACTCCACATTACGGGATGAAATTTACCACCAACCAACTGCAGTCAATATTTTGCACAAGTTGGAGCATGCCTAGTTTTAAAGTGTTCATCTTACTAACCTGCAAGCTCTGTTCTGTACAATGAGTGATAGAAGTTAATAATATTGATACTGACTTCTCTTACAGAGTATCAGTAGGTTCCATTCCACATGTACTCAAAACTCCCATTGTTTGGGGGATGCATGGAATGCAGCATGCAGCCCACAGTTTAATATATTAGACCTAGCAAATACTATGTTGGGAAATATTGTGTCAGATAATATGATTTCTTCTTCCTGCAGCTGTTTACATTTTGATTATAATAATTCTCCTAGTTCATATTCACAAAGCAATCCTACAATACTCTACTATAAAATCATTAATTGGTGCACATTTTCTTTATGTTTAGTTACTGTAAAGTTCTCATATGCCTAAAGCTTATCTAACCTTTACTCCACAATGACTCTGAGAAAGACAGAGTGTAATACAGCCTGGTTAGTAGCACAAGCCAGTTACTGATCAACAGAATGTATTCCTGCAGTTTCTCTCTGCTGAATTAGTTTTACTGTTCCCTAGCTCCTGTATAATGAAGACCTCCAGGATCTTCTGGTAGATTTTTATCCACTGAAGTCACTGTAATGTCCTAATTTCAAATGTCTCTGGGCTGGATTAAAGTTGAAAGGAACTACTCACACTGGGGATGATCTGCACTGCAATCCTTCTCAGCAGCATGTCTGACTGAGTCAGCCATATGGCCCTACCCACTCCTCCACATTTTGGGAAGGATAATGCTGCTTATGGCTCTAGCCTCGTGTATTGTCTTCACCTTTGCAACTATGTTGTGGTGGGGCTCCTATACAGGAGAGCAAGGAAGTGAGGAAAGACTCCATGTGCCCTTTCTTCCACACATGCACATGCATCAGGCTGGCCATAATCTGTTCCTCTGTTTAAATAACAACAGTAAAGGACTAACTACAAATTCACTTTGAACACATTGCTAATGATAGAAACCCTAGATCTTTAACTAATGATGTGAACAAACAGTCTATCTCACACAAAAAAAATTGTGGGGATATTTTTCTCCATTTTTTTTCTTCAGAGAAGTTGTCACCCAGTCACATTTGATTTTTATGCTTGTGATGGTTGGCTAAAGCAAAATGTAGTTCGGTGCTTGGAAACTATCCAATATCTTACAAAAAAGTACATAGATTATGCAGAATTCATCCTCTCAAATCATTGTAATTATCCCTTGGGCAAGAAATTTACCTTGTATAAAGGTGAAAAATCACCCTCCTCACAGACCTCCTTTCAGAAATAAGTTGGGGCAGGGTGAAGGAGACGTAAGAGATAAGAAAGAAAAGCAAAAGAAAAATAGGATATTTTTTTCTGAGAAAGAGAATTTTCATACAATTTTTCTTCTTTAAACATGTGGCCACCGCTTGAAGTGTTGTCATTTTTATTCAATACTCTTTAGCAGAGTAAAGTCATGGCCCTTGTCATATCTGGATTTTTATCCTTATTTTTCTTTCTATTGCAATTGTTGCTGATTTACATAACATCAGTACACATTGTGCATAGCTTTATTTAAAAAAAATCTGTGTTACTTGAACCATAACTGTGGCTTGTTATACCCCAAGGTAAGTTAGATTTCTACTCCACCCACTTCCTTTGTCAAGAGCCAATGTTCTATTTTCTGTAAACTGTCCCAGTGATTTCAGTGTGAGTTTCATAACACATTTCCAAATTATGACATGCACTGCTAGTGAGATTTGGTAATATTATACTTCTTAAAATTAAAATAGCTTTAGCAAGCAGTACAAATATTCTTCTCATTACTGACTTGTAAACTAAGACATTTTCACAAGACAGGTAAACACAACAAAGAAATAATGTACTTACCACCACATGCTATAAGAAAGTAATTTTTCTGCTTGCTATGGACCAGACTGCAAACCACTTATTCAGAAGGTTGACCAGTTCCTAGTAAAGTCAACATTACTGCTCCTGAGTAACTGCTCACCAATTGCCATATGTTCTAATCTTCCAAAGAACTCAAACTACTTCACAAAGAAGATAAGCAGCCTTGTCATATTTTATAGGTGAGGAAACTCAGGAATGGAGAAGTGAAGAAGTGATTGCCCATTGTCATCCACCAAGCCAGTGGCAGGGCTGGGAACAGAAAGCACATCTCCTATACACTGGATCACATTGCATCCCTTGCACACTCACATCCTCTCCCCCTATATATTAGATGGAGAGAAAGGAACTTGCTAGGATTTCTTCTTCTCCCCAGAGAATGTGAATTTTCTTTTCCTCCTCAGGCACATGCCTTTCATCTGCTAACTCTGAAGTTACTCATAAGTGCTTTTGTTCCTGAAATAGAAATTAGGGCTCTCTGTGTGGGTGGAGCTAAGGTCAGTTAAAATGAGGTGCACTCCCTTTAGAGTGCGTTTAATTATCCTTTATGCAAATTCCAGAGTTAAGCCTTGCTCCAGCATCAGACAACTCATCATAATTCTCACTTCTCTTGAAGAGAAAGAGAAAGGGAAAGGTTATTTAGCACTTTCTCCCCTCCCCAGGGGGACATCATGGATACTGGCATCAGACATTTTTCTGTTCCCTTCCCTGCAGAGGGAAGACTCATAAACTTTAAGGCCTGAAGGGACCATCATAATCATCTAGTCACACCTCCTGCACATTGCAGATCACAGAACCTCACCCATCCCACTCCTGCAATAGGCCCATACCTTTTAGCTGAGTTACTGAAGTCCTCAAATCTTGATTTAAAAACTTGAGAGAATCCATAATTTACTCTAGGTCAAACCAGCAAGTGACCTGCGTCCCATGCTGCAGAGGAAGGTGAAAAACCCGCAGGGTCTCTGCTAATTTGACCTGGGTGAAAATTCCTTCCCAATACCAAACATGGCAAACAGTTGGATTCTGAGTACACCGGCATGACCCACCAGACAGACACCTTGGAAAGAATTTTCAGTAGTAACTCAGAGCCCTCCCCATCTAGTGTCCCGTCTTTGGCCATTGGAGATCTTTGCTAATAGTAGTTGTGGATGGGCCATATGCCACTGTAGGCAACCTCATCATACCATCACCTCCATAAACTTACCAAGCTCAGTCTTAAAAAAAGTTCAGTTATTTGCCCCCACAGCTTGGAAGGCTGTTCTAGAACTTCACTGCTCTGAAAGTTAGAAACTTTCATCTAATTTCAAGCCTAATATTATTGATGGCCAGTTTATATCCATTTGTTCTTCTGCCAACACTGGCCCTTAACTTAAATAAACACCAGGGCGGGAGTGGAGTTATCTCTCTGATGTATTTATAGACAGTAATCATATCTTCCCTCAGCATTTGTTTTGTTAAGATAAATAAGCCAAGCTTTAAATTTCTGCTTATAATATAGGCTCTCTGTTCCTCTGATCATCCTAGTAGTCCTTCTCTGCACCTATTTCAGTTTGAATTCATCTTTCTTAAACTAGGAGACCAGAATTGCATACAATATTCCAGATAAGGTCTCACCAATGTATTGTATAATGGCATTAACACTTCCCTGTCTTTACTAGCAATACCTTGCCTAATGTATCTTAGAATCACTTTAGCCTTTTTCATGACCACATTGCACTGGCAGATCATAGTCAGCCTGTAATTGACACCTGGTACACTCAGGTCTCTCTCATCCTCTGTTGCCTCTAACTGATATGACAGATGCAAGATCAGAGCAGATCAGCCAAAACCTGCTGCCAGAACCATATTTAGCCCTGGGGCAAAAGGGCTTCCATTCTCTAATATCCAGTGCTGTTGAGAGAAAACTCCCATTGGCTTCAATAGGGCCAAGATTTCACCCTTATACCTATGTAGTTAGATCCTTTAACAGGTCACGTGTCACACACAATCTTCATCTGTTGGTGTGGGGGTTGGGTTTTGTTTTAATTATTTAAAAATTTGTAGTTCAAAAATTGCAAGAAAATACAGTTTTCTACAAAACATGTTTATAAAATACTGTCAGGGATAAAGAAACAGCCAAATCAGACACTATTCCTCCATGATGTCCTTTACTATGCAATGTGTAACCTATAATGAGATCTAAGACATCTTAACACTGATAGGGTGTCTACAACCTTTATTGAATCCTGTTATGTATAATGAGTCCAGTCATGATTTAAAACATCAAAGAAAAAAACTCAAACTATAATTTTCTTCTAAAATCTCTGGGGCAACCATGCCAGTGCAATGACTGAGGATGTTTATGTACACAGATACCAGGGTCGTGATCAAGACACTTAGCCTCTTTGTGCCTCAGTTGCTAATCTGTAAAATGGGGATAACATTGCTTCCCTAGCTCACAGAGGTGTTGTGAGGATAAATACATTAAAGATTGTGAGGTGCTAATATACAATGGTAATGGGAGGTATATAAGCATAAGACAGAGAGAGATACAGACAGAATAAACTTCAATGGGAAACAGAATTCATGACCCTCTTGGGAAGAGATTAAAAAATAATACCACAAATATTTTTTTAAAAGAGAATTTGTGAATTCTGAGTTGATCTTTCACTAACTCTGTTATTTCTAAACAAATGCTGCTGTCTAACTTAGTTCCTGATCCTGCATTGGGACCTGCTGGCAGGGACCTCTGGACTCATGAGCTGTGCCCTTGAAGTGGGATTCCACATAGGCACTGGAGGGTCTCAGTGCAAGATCAGAGTTTAATTCATAATTTTGGGTGGTTCTTTTTAAACAAAACACCTTCTGATATCATGAAATATCGACCCAAAAGCAATGGTGATAGAGATAAGCTATTTGTTTTATATCTCAATAAATCAGAAACGACTTCTATTCCTCAGTACTCTAACTTCCTCCTCTCCTGTAATTAATTGAGTCCTCCATACCACCCCTCCTTTGGAGATCATTATCTCTTTATTTGCCAGTCTAGATTAAGACATAGTTAGCCTCCTCTGTTATCCACTAATTCAGATGTTCTCAACTTTCTGCACCCACAGACAACATGCAACTCTCCTCTACCTCTTTGTTGTATTGGCACTCCCTATGTCCAATGCAAAGTGCCATCTTTGTTATAAAAGACCTGAAATGCTTCAATGCTTGCATTTCATTTAAGACATCACAGTTGCCCTTCTGAATTTACTGCACACGATTTTTCACGTATCAATCCCTTCTCTTTTTTAAAATGGATTGATTTAGTCTTCCAAAGGATTGTCACTTCTATCATAACAATCTGCTTGCTTTTCTCTCACTAGCAGCTCATAAACTTAAGTTATCATCCTTTGGTACAGGAATATATACACATTCTCAGAAAAGTCACAATATTAGAAAAAGGAGTTTTCCACACAATTCTCCCAGATCTCCCTAGTGAGAAATTGTCCTATTTGTCTTTTTTCCCCAATTATAGTCAAAGTTTTTACCAGTATTTGAAAACAAAACTTTTTTGCATTTAATTTCTCATCAGGGATTTTTCTTTCCTGGTTTTGCAAGCCTAACGTATAAAGATTTTCTGTGAATTTCTTCCCTTTGCCCTCAATTACTGGCCATGTAAGTTCTCCACCAGAACCTTTCAATTATCTTCACAATTTTTTGAAATAGCACAGTTACTATACTGTAACCTGGCAAAATATGCTGCAAGATGTCTCTCCTGAAGCAGCACAAAAAATACCAAGCTACAAACACTACAGCTATTTGTAACAGTAGATTTCTGTCCTTTTCTTCAGGGCTCTGTTTATTGTCTTCCCAAACAGAGCAAAAACAAAAAGTGTACAAAAAGCAACACTAACAACCACTAGGTTTGCCAACCCTCTCAGTTTCGCCAGGAGTCTCCCAGTATTGGGCTTTATCTCCTAGAGGCTACTGAAGCCAAACTGGAAGATTTTAGGCTCCGTGCCTGCTCTGGTTTTGCGCCACTCCCAGAAGCCACCAGCACATCCCTGTGGCCCTGGGGGGCTGGTGTGAGGGGAGGCAGGGGCCACACACTGCCTGTGCCTTGAGCACTGACTCCGCAGCTCCCATTGGCCGGGAACTGCAGCCAATTGAGCTTCAGAAGTGTGTCTGCAGGCAGGGGCAGCACATAGAGCCCTCTGCCCTCCCACCCCCAGGCTCCAGGGACATGCTGGCCACTTCCAGAATGGCACGCGGAGGGGGCAGTGTGCGGAGCCCCCTGACCCCGCTTACCTTGGGAGGCTCTCGGTCTGCTCTGCTCCTGCAGTTCCCATTGGTCACAGTTCCCCACAGGGGCCACAGAGATGTGCCAGCTGCTTCTGGGAGGGGCATGGGGCCAGGGCAGGCAGGGAGCCTGTCTTAGTCCCACTTCACCGCCTCCCGAGAGCCGCCCAAAGTAAGCACCGCCTAGCCAAAGCCCAGACCCATCACCCCCTCCTGCACCCCAACTCCTGCTCCTGCCCTGAACCACCTTCCACACTCCAATCCTCTACCCCAGCCCTGAGACCCCCTCCTCAGAGCCTGCACCCTGCACCCCCTCCCCCAACCCTGAGCCCCCTCCTGCACTCCAAACCCCTTGGCCCCAGCCCAGAGCCTGCACCCCAACCCCTTGCCTCAGCCCAGTGAAAGTGAGTGAGTGTGGGGGACAGTGAGTGACACAGGTAGGGTGGATGGAGTGAGCAGGGCGGGGCCTCAGAGAAGGGGCAGGACAGGAGCAAGGTCTCGGGGGAAGAGTGTTTGGGTTGGATGATTAGACAGTTGGCAAACCTAACAACCACCTGGTAGGGGGTTTGAACTGGGATCCTCTAGCAACTACCAGGTAGGGCCCTTTCCAGACCTTGGGGGGGTAGGGGGAGGGGAGACTCCACATGGCCTGCCTGATTGCAGCCTCCCTCTCCCTTTGCCAGAGAGTATCCCCTCTCCTGACTTCCCCGCCCCCATCTTCATGTCTGAGCTCTCCTTTATATTCCAACTGAGAATATAGGCCAATCATGAGGCCCACAGTGTCAGCTGATTCCCAGCACCTGTCTGTTGTGCTTCTCTCTGGGGTAGGGTCAGCTGTTCCCTGTCCCACTCCCAGGCTGTTAAATGGGAAAATCACCCAGTTACTCTAGGATTTACATATTTTTTCTTTCAAATATCCATTAACACAACTCTGCTCACAGAAAATATCCAGGGGGTTCAGTGCTATAAAAGCACTTCTGAGAACACCCATCTAGTTGAGTGATTCTGAAGAAATTCAGCTTGGCTTCCCTTGTAACAAGGGACTTTCTGAGAAGAGATTGAAGAGTGAAAAGGTCACTGTAGAACATTAGTACCACTAAGCAGTTGTCAGCCAGTATGGAGAGGCTGTGACCCATCACAGACGGCAAGTGTTCTTTGAATTTTCAACGTTAGACCAACCAGAATTCACAAATGCAAAAGCTAACAAAACAAGAGACCAGCATGCATGGCAGAGAGAAGGGTAAAAAAATGGAGTGCATCTGCCAGATATATATCCCTGAAAGCTCATGTCCTTTTTCTATCCATAGAACAGGTGCAATATGGACACTGGCAATATGAGGTTCCTTACACTCCCCATGTCTTAACCATGAAGTGAAGAGACCACTTCTTAGAGTGGGAGCATAATCCCCATTCACTCTTTGGCCCCTCTGTGCACCCAATTAAAAAGTTTCCAGATTTCTTAGTACTACCTCAGAATTACTATCCATTCTGCATGTCCATTCTTTTCTACCCAAAAATGTTGTATTTCATAACACAAAAAATCTTGCTCGTGGGTGCTTTGTTCAACTTTTGTACATTGTGCCTGAGAATCTCAATATGATTTACAAATATTAATGAATCTAGCCTCACAACACCTCTCTGAGGTGGATAATTAAGTATTGTACCAATTTTACAGGTATGAACATTGATTCACTGAGAGGTTAAGTGACTTGTCTTACATTACAAAAGAAGTCTATTGGAGATCCTGGAATAGAACCCAGTGATCAATCCCTGTGCATCATGACCTTCAGGTGTCTAACCCAAGTCCACAGGAACAACCACGTTTCAGTCTGGAATCAGCCCATGTTCTCAAATCCCATAACTTCCTCAGTATGATCCACCACCGGAACCTCTTTACGCTCATCACCTCTGCCTCTGGAATTCCACCTGAGAAGAGACCCATTATCAAGCAAGAACCACATGACACCCAGGAGGTGATCACATTTGTAAAGACCGCATCTATGTTCCCCCCAGACCTGTAAGAGTAGCAGTTCTTCAATTGTGCCACAATTCCATTCTTGCAGGACACTTGGGGCAATATAAAACCCAACGATTAATGTCCTGGTACTTCTGGTGGCCCTGTATATGCTTCACAATAAAGACCTCTTTATTCCTTACACAGGTCTACCCTCCACAGGGGAAACCTGGCTCTAGATAAACAATGCAGACCATCTTCATGGCCTTCTGTATCATATCACTTCCGACCAGAGACCCCAGTTCACTGCCAGCTTCTGGCATGAGGCCCTGGGTTTATTAAGGGTCTCCATGCACGTGTCATCTGCCTATCATAGACCCATAGACTTTAAGGTCAGAAGGGACCACTGTGATCATCTAGTCTGTCCTCCTGCACATTGCAGGCAACAGAACCTCACCCACCCACTCCTGTAACAGACCCCTAACCTCTGGCTGAGTTACCGAAATCATGGTTTAAAGACTTCTGTCATAAACAGATAGTTAAGGGTTAATGTCTCTTTTACCTGTTAAGAAGCTCAGTAAACCTGGCTGACACCTGACCAGAGGACCAATAGGGGGACAAGATACTTTCAAATCTTGGTGGAGGGAAGTCTTTTGTTTGTGCTCTTTGTGTTGTTGTTGTTCGCTCTCGGGACTGAGAGGGACGGGACATCAATCCAGGCTCTCCAAATCTTTCTGAATCAGTCTCTCATGTTTCAAACTTGTAAGTAATTAGCCAGGCAAGGCGTGTTAGTCTTATGTTTGTTTTCTCAACTTGTAAATGTTTCTTTTTGCTGGAAGGATTTTACCTCTGTTTGCTGTAACTTTGAACCTAAGGCTTGGGTGGGGGATCCTCTGGTCTATAGGAATCTGATGACCCTGTAAAGCATTTTCCATCCTGATTTTACAGAGATAATTTTTACCTTTTCTTTCTTTAATTAAAAGCTTTCTTTTTTAGAACCTGATTGATTTTTCCTTGTTTTAAGATCCAAGGGGATTGGATCTGGACTCATCAGGGATTGGTGGGGGGAAAGGAGGGAGATGGTTAATTTCTCCTTGTTTTAAGATCCAAGGGGTTTGGATCTGTGTTCACCAGGGAATTGAAGTCCCTCAAGGCAACCCAGGGAGGGGAAAGTTTTGGGGGGACATAAAATGCCCCAGACACTGAAATTCTGGGTGATAGCAGTGTTACCAGATCTAAGCTAGTAATTAGGATTAGAAGTGTCCATGCAGGTCCTCACATTTGTACCCTAAAGTTCAGAGTGGGGAAAAAACCTTGACAACTTCAAGTTACAAAGAATTCACCATTTACATCATCCTCAGTCAAATGGCCAAATAGAAAGAATCAAACACATCCTCGAGTAGTACCTACAATGCTACATCAACCATCACCAGGATGACTGGTCTGCACTATTACCATATGCTGAGTTCTCATACAATAATGGAGATCGTGCATTCACAAGCCACAGCCCCTTCTTTATTAACTATGGGTACCACTCCTGATTTCACCACAATTACCAACATCCTCCCCCAACCCATCAGCCTTGGACCTAGTACAATACATCCATCACACCCAAGAAGAGGTGAAGGGACACCTTGGGAAGACAAAGAAGGACTACAAAATGCATGCAGACAAGCATAAGCATCAAGGTCCAGCCTATTCTGTAGGACAAAAGCTATGGCTTTCTACAGAACCCCTCTGCATGGACAGACCTCCTGGAAACTAGACTGCCAGTTCTTTGGCCCGTATTGGATTTGGTGACAAATCAACTCAGTTACCATCAAGCTCTAGTTCCCTCAGAGTCCACCCTATATTCCATGTCTCACTCCTCAGCCCTACACTAAGAACACATTTCCCCATAGAGTCCAATCACTGCCCTCACCAATGCAAATACAAGGCCAGGAGGAATACATTATCCACAAAGTGCTCAATTCCAAGGTCAAGTGGGGCAAATTGTGGTACCTGATTGACTGGGAAGGTTACAGCCCAGAGGAATGCATGTGGAAGCCAGTGGAGAACGTTCACTGGCTTGGTTCGGGCCTTCCATAGGAGTCATCCTGAAAATGCTGGACCCGTTTCCCAGAGGCTCCCCCAGGGGAGGTGGTGATGTTATGAGTCTTAGGCCTTGAACCCAGGTCCACAGGAGCAGCCACTCTTCAGCCTTCCACTTGGCAGCCTGCTGACCCAGGGCCCATGAAACCCAGCCCATTTGAGGCTTTGCCCTGATGTCCTATTGGCAAAGTCCTAAAGCAGCTGATTGGCTTGCTGGCTCTACTTAAACCAGGAACAGAGATCCACTCTGCTCTGGACTGCATACCCTCCCACCCCTGTTCCCCCTAGTTTGACTTCCTGGCATACTGACCTGGCTTGGCTTCTGACCTCTGACTTGTGGTTCTGATCTCCAGTCAGTCTCCTGCCTCTGTCTCCCTCATTTCCTGACCTGGCCTGACTCTGGTTACAAACTTGCACTTCCGATCCCAAGTTTGTCTCCTGCTTCTGATCTCACAGTATCCTGACCTAGCTGACTGTTGACTCCTGACTGTGGACTTCAGCTTTGACCACTAGGTATGGCTGCCTACAACTCAGCTTTGACACTGTTTTTTAGCTTCAAGTTTGTCATCTGAAAAAATTTAGTTTTGAATGATACTGACTTTCCCTTGGTTGAATCTTGGCTATAGATTTACAACAGTTCATGCAGATTAACTAAAGCGGAACAGAAGAGGCCATACTGGAAAATATGTGATTTGCACCATCTGACTTTTCCTGGCAAACATTGTTGAAACTCAGAATTTACCAGCTGCTGTTAGATAGTAGTCAAAAAAACGAAAATAGAGTTGACCAAAAATGTCAAAGGACAGTTTATGACAAAGTATTGTGAAAGAATTATTTCGGGTTGGCTATGATTACTTTTGCAATTCAAATAAACTTTTTCATATGGGTTTAGTAGGAGCTACAACCAAAGTGGCTATTCACATATGCACAAATAAGCAACATTTTCTTCTAGTATCTTTGGGGTGCTGATTTTATCCCCACCAAGGAGGAAACAGATTAGTGATATATTAGTATATTGTACCAGACTGAATTCAAAATACAGAGCCTGAATCTCCTCTACAAGGGTGTATATCCATTGACTTCAATGGATTTACTCATAGTGCATAATGGTGCAAAGTGAGAAGGGAATCATGGCCATTATGTTCAAAACAGGAACACGTACAAGCAATATGCTAAATGATACTTCTCTATATTCATCACATATATTTTTATATTACCTTTTCAGAACAGTTTGAAAGCGTTACACTGAACTTCTTCAAAGTGTTTCTTTTATTTGTAACTGACCCACAGATTTTCCCCTAATAGGTAACTAGCAATACCTGCCTCTCAGATGTGTGAAAGCTCTATAATGGTAGCAATACTGTGTATCCCAATGTGTGACTAAATGGAACTCATTTATTATCAGCAAACTGTGCTGTATTTGCTGGTTTTACAGCGTATACACATATGGTGCAAGACAGATGGACCTTTTCCCCCCAGCTCTCAGGCAAGGTTTTCTTATCAGGAAAGGGATTAAAAAGATCCTAAAATCTTTAAACAAGGTTTCACAGTACTTGCAGTAGACAAATCAGCCATCTATAAATGTTAGGATTATCAGACAGAAAGAACGGTGTTTTGCTGAATAGATATTTTAGCCACGTTTGGATGGTAGGGCAAAAAAAAAAAAGTTCATGATAGCTTTCACCAACAGCCAGGTGATTTTACAAAATAGGACTTTGGTCTTCATGCACATGAAACACAATTTGTCCTTATCTGTGTTCTTAACAAAAGTGCAGTTTATTATTTCACATGAAGTAGGCAACACAAGTCCAGCCTCCCAGGTTACCATGGAAAAGTGTGCACAATAGTAAAATGAGCTGTACATTAACTGCATCTACAGAGAAAAAAATGCCTCAGATATCTCCATAGGTTTGTGGATAAAATTAAGTTTACATCGGGGGATCTACAGACTGATCAGAGCATACACTGTCCATTCTTGTCCTTTGTAAGAAGAATTATTTACTTTAGCATCTGTAGAAAAAATAATCAGTATCACTGCAGTCAGCAGTCCCTTCCAGAATGCTTAATCCATGCCAGGATTTAAGGAGACATTACACCGCACAGGAGGCATTTAGTTAGTTAGGGAGCAAAAGAGCCAAACACAACTACAGGCCCTCTCTGGGCTGTGCCCACTGGTTTTAATAAACAATCTCTTTTATATCCATATCTGTTCTCTACCTTGATGGACACAACCAACACTACAATGGCAAGTTTTCTTTCAAAAAGTTTCAGAAAGTCCTCAGAGCTCCACCAATGGCTTTCCTTGACTCTTCTCACTCTCAAGATCTTGTGCTAACTATCTTTAGCTAAGGAAAGTTGGACATGACCCCTAAAGACCCCTTCGCCAATGTACTAAAGCTAACACAGATCACAGTAGAGCCATATAGAGGTACTGTCTCTCTTTCCAGGCAATAACTTAGAACAGAGACTGTCTTTTTGTTCTGTATTTATATCACACCTAGCACAACATGGTCTTGGTCCATGACTAGGGCTCCTAGGTCCAAAGACAATTAATTATTAATAGGTAAGACAGCATTCCCAGTCCTTGTTGGTCAAGGAATGAGGGCCTGGCCAGTAGCCTCAGTATCTGATCCTCTGCATTTTTGTGGTTTTTGTTATCCATATACTACTGTGTCCCCACATAATATTATACTGCAGTAGTACCCACAGGCTTCAATCATCATACTAGATGCTGCACAAACTCACGTGTGAATATATGGACCCTGCCCCAAAAAGATTACAATCTTAAAAGGCAAAAATCAGATGAAGGATGTTGGGGAAAGAGGGCACAACATGCAGGCAAAGGAGTCAGGGGGATAATGGGCTCATCACTTGTTTGTTGCATGTCTTCTAAAATTATTAATTAGTTTGCATTTATGCTTATGCTATAGGCTGGGTGGTGTAAGATGGCAGGAATAGGTGAGCAAACAAGTGCAAGAAAGTGAAAGGGAAAAAGGGAGGAAGAAAGAAGGTGAGAAGGATAAAGAGCATGGAGGGCAGTATATTAAACCTTTTTGCTAAAATTAGTCAAAACTGACAATACTAGGAATTGAGATGTTTCCCAAGTTACAGTATATGTGGCTTATGTGTTCCATTGAAAGCTATATGATGCTCCAAGCAGACCATTTAGAGAAGAGGTTTTATAGCTTCCCCTTGTATGTTTATCTCTTATGGCCTATGACCTTGTACACAACAGTAATTATATCAACTGATCACAGCAGTTGCATCGTGATGCCCATTTCTGCACACAAGACTTTAGCCTTGTATTGAAGTTCTCTCATTGTCAAGGCTGATAATCCAGCAGTGTCAGATTGTCTCCCCCACACACTCTTCTTACTCTCTGTAATTTGTACTGTCAGTCTGATTTGTAACACTGATATTTTAATTCACAGCACTCATTGCCAGCAAAATCTTCATGGAAGCAAACCCCTGTTTTCAACAAAGTAACTCACAGAACAGCAAGCCCTACGTAAAAGCTAAGTGATAAGAACTAACTAGCATCCTCATATGTTATGGATGAACACATACTCTAATGCTACTTAAAAGATTAAACGTCTGATATTCTCCTAATGAGATTAAGCAGACAAGGAATTAAAAACATGGGATGTTTACAAATACAAGCACCTGAAAGGAATGATGCAACACAGAAGAAGAAATTTAGTTTCCTTGTTTGATAAACACATTCATCTCTAATTTATCTGCTGTTTGCATCTTAGACAGATCGAGTAAGAATGGAAGTGAATACCACAAATATGCCTTCCACAATACGTGTAATGGAAAGTTAATGGCAATTAAAGATACCATGCATTTAAGTTATAGAAAATAAAATAAATGTTTATAACAGAAATAGTGAAACACTAAAATGGTGGCATTACACTGAAGTAGCTGTGGAAGGTGGGCCAAGACAAATATAGACCATACTATAAATGTCACAGAGCTGATAATGTAGTTTTCTTTGTCTTTGATACCATTTGAACTTATATTCCTTGTTATTAAATTTGAACTGAATCAATCACAAGATTCTCATTGGAAATTTGAAGTCAATAGCAAAATTCAGTGGGGCGGGGTTTCACCCCATGTCTTCACTGTTAAAATGCTAAAGAACTCTGCCCCATCTTATATCTCTTTCCTCGTCTCCTTCTACTTCCCCTCTTAAAACCTTAGGCTCTCCTAATTCTTCTTGCCCTACTGCTACCTTTAGGTCTGATTTAGAGCACATTGATTTCAATGGGCTTTGGGTCAAGTCCTTCATTAGGGTTGCCAACTTTCTAATACACAAAACCGAACACCCTTGCCCTGCCCTGAGACTCCGCTTCTTCTCTGAGGCCCTGCCCCTGATCACTCCATGCCCCCTCCCTCTGTCACTCACTCTCTCCCACCCTCACTTGCTCATTTTCAGTGCGCTGGGGCAGGGGGATAGGGTGCAGGAGGGGTATGGGCTCTTGGCTGGGGATGCGGGGTTTGCAATACAGGAGAGGGTTCCAGGCTGGGGCAGAGGGTTGGAGCGGGTGGCCTAAGGTCTCTGGCTGGTGGTGTGGGCTCTGGGATCAGGCCAGGGATGAGGGGTTTGGGATACAGGAGGGGGCTCCAGACTGGGAGTTGGGGCCAAGGCATTCTGACTGTGGGAGGAGGCTCTGGGCTGAGGCAGGGGGTTCAGATGTGAGAAGGGGTACAGGCTGTGGTCTGGGGGTGTGGGCTTGGGGATGGGGCCAGAAATGAGGGGTTCAGAGTGCAGGAGGGGGCTCCAGACTGGCACAAGGGGTGGGCCCAGGGGGGGTGAGGGATACCGCTGGGGGTGCAGACTCTGGTGTATGGTTGGGGATGAGGGGTTTGGGGTGCAGGTGGCAGCTCTGGGCTGGAGACGAGGTGTTTGGAGTGCAGGAGGAGGCTCAGGGCTGGGGCAGAGGGTTGGCGTGCAGAGGAGGTGAGGGCTCCAAGAGGGATTTTGGGTGTGGGAGGGAGCTCATGGCTGAGGCAGGGGGTTGCGATGTGGGAGGAGGTGTGAGGTGCAGGCTCCAGGTGGATATTGCCTCAGGCAGCTCCCAGAAGCGGCAACATGTTCCTCGTCTCCTAGGTGCAGGGGCGGCCAGGCAATTCTATGGCATGCACACTTCCTTTGCCCACAGGCACCGCCCCCAGGGCTTCCATTGGCTGTGGTTCTTGGCCAATGAGAGCCACTGCAGAGCCAGAGCTTGGGCAGGGGCAGCACCTGGAGCCCCCCTGGCCATCCCTCTGCCTAGGAGCCAAGGCACATGTCGCTGCTTCTGGGAGCCGTGTGGAGTCAGGTAGGGAGCGTGCCAGCCCCACGCCAACAAGACTTTTAACTGCCCGGTCAGCAGTGCTGACCAGAGCCGCCAGGGTCGCTTTTCAACCAGCTGTTCCAGTCAAAAACTGGACACGTGGCAACCCTATCCTTCATACTAATGCCTGTGCCTTTCTGCCAAGCCTGGAACAACCCTGCTAATCCAGTGCGGCCTGCATCCTCAGCTTTCCTCTTTCAAATCCCTCCTCAAAATATACTCCTGGCCTGCAGTCCTGCACAATCGGTATCTGCCTGTTTGCCTGACCCTATTCTCCCAAAATGGAAAGGGATGAAAGGGGTTGGGGAATAGAGAAAATTAAAGTGCGGGGAGAGGGAAGATATAATCCATGTTGCTTGAAATACAGTCAGACCCTGAGAAATGTTCATACATTATATCAATCAACTTCCAGAAGAGGATATGTAATATAAAACATCCAAAAAATAAATGCAGTTTGTCTTAAGATATATTTTTCTTAACATTATCTGTGCCATTTAAAAGTAGAACTATTGAATATTGTGCAATGGAGTCAGTCATTTTTTAAAGGTTAGGAAGTCTCTTGTCCTTTTGATATCTTTCTTAATCTGTGATGTTTTTTACAGGTATTGTGTTTGAGTAAACCCCAAGTTGCCAGGTCAGATTACCAATAATACCCTGGGGCAAATCTGGTATTTCCAAACCTTGTCATTTTTTAAATGTAAAACAACATTAAACTGGACATGTAACAGCCAGTTGGCAATAACAAAAAAATAAAAAATAAATTTCTTCAAGAGTAAGATCACAAAAATTAGACTCTTCTACCTGAGGATAAAAGAATTTCTGTGTGTGTTTTTAACAAAGGACACTTTTTATCTGACTTTTTAGCTACTATATTGTTTTAATCTTCACTACACTGATAATACAGAAATGAAACAGCTCATACACTGACATTAGTCATATTAGGTTCCTACATCTCTAGTGATGCATCACACCAGTGATATGTCAAATGTATCTCTGTGATATATGTCACAGAAGGTTTTTTGCAATAAAAAAATCATTAAAGACAGAAACTTCTCAAGTGCAAATTTAAAATATTTTTAAAAAGTAAAATAAATGTTTAATCTATGGGCCAACTTCTCTGCCGGTATAAATTGACTATGTTGTCAATTTACATCAACAGAGAATTTGGCCCTTTATAAATAGCAGTAGCTATTATTCTGCAATATAACGTTGATTGCTATCTGTAAAAAGGTGAGGTTAAAGGTTTTTCTATATTTAATCTTTTTCTTATTAGTAATCAGCATTGGTTGAAGCAGGTAGTATTTGCCATTGGGCACATCTCTGGGTACAAGAGGAGAGTAACAGCAAGTTTCAGGGAGTAGGAATTGTTTGTTGTTGTTTTTTTTTTGTAACCAATTATTTATTGCTTAGCTAAAGTTATAGTTAAGTAACTTGAAATCTGTGTTCTACAACATTCAGATGGAATTTCACTCCATCATTTATCTTGATCTTTCCATGACCCAGTGCCTTCCATACCTCCTACTGTGTTAATGTCTTCTTCAGACATTATAAATAATGTATTTCCTCTCTCTTTCTTGATACTGTGTGAACAGCATAGATTCTAAAAATGTCATTTGTAGAGGACGAATGCTAATTCAAAAAGAAAAGATAGAAATACATAGGCACCAGATCAGTTGTGTCCTTAAAATAATTTATCTCTAGGATGTAATATAAAATGCCTGAGGTGTCTTTACTGTGACATACTCCTCTATCATATATATTCAAAAATTACTGATCCCTGAAATTTCTCAACAGTGAGCACTAATTTTTTTCTGCTAAAGCTTTTACATACTTTTCGTCCTTTTCTAAATGGTGATGTCAATAAATGTTTCCCTTTTCCTGCCTCTTACTATGGTGTTCAGCTTACCAGGTTCGACATATTTAACTGTAGATTTTTTATTTCAGTGCCAGTCAATGAACCCAAGGGGACTCAGAGGAGATGAGGAGAGGGGTGCTGTTTTTTCATTCCGTATCTCAGTTTCTGAGACCCTGATTCAGGAAGATATTTAAGCACACGCCTAACTTAAGCACATGATCCTAAGTCAATAGGATTATCACAAGTTTTTCAAATCAATGCTTAATTTCCCAACAATTTCTCATTATCTTGTGGAAAAAACTATTGATCTATACTCTTACTTATGTTTTTTGTTTTCCTCACAGAAAGCCAGTGATGTTTTAATTAAGAAAGGCTCAAGCTGCCCAAAGCCACTGAGTAAAAATATGGAAGTGTTGGGCTATATTCATTGAAACTGGGATGAAGGCTTATCCTTCACCATTGCTAATAAGGACGGAAGTCAGAAACTACCTCAGCAAATATTTTACATGTGCAAAAATAAAGATAAAAATAAAATGGAAAAAATGCAAGTATTACCTGTTAACAAGCATTTGTGAACCCAAAACACTCAGATGTTCAGATTACAGACAGTCCTGGACTTGACAACATTCAACTTACAACGAATGGCACTTAGGATATTTCTGAATTGACACCCTGATTCAACTTACGACAATCGGTTTCGACTTTACGATGCTTGGTCCTGCAATGGAGTAGATTGCGGTTCAGAGTTACACATTTCAACTTACAATGCAATTTTCAGGAACCAATTGTGTCATAAGTCCGAGCACTGCCTGTACTCAAAACACATAGTTTCTCTACTTTTTCATTTTCAGCTCCTAAATCTGTGTAAGTCTGTTGGTTCCTCTCCTCTTCTGAAGATGTCACAGCAATATTCACTAGGCCCCTCTGTGGCTGCTCCACACTGAAATCCAATGGGTCTACTGGAAACATTCAATGCAATATAGAGATTCAGGGAGCAAATTCAGCCCTCAGCTGAAAAGGCTTCACACTAGAGATAGAGGGCCAGATACTCTAATAGTGACATAAACAGAATTGCACCCATTTACACCAAATGAGGATCTCGCCTAGAGTGTTCAAATGGTTTCAGCAAACATCATTTTCGGTTGAAATAAACTGGTTAGGAAAATGTATTGGCTTTCAAAACACAGAGCAGTTTCAGTCCAAATTGTTTATACTGTAACATATGTGCACTGGTTTTAAATAAAAGTCCATTTGTTTCTCTTCATTTCAAAATAATTGCAACTTTAAAGGGGAAAAAGTGATATCTGGAAAAAATGAGTTGTTAAAATTATTCTGATCTGCCTAATTTCAGGCTTTAAGAATGAGAATTGGGATTTTGTGAGATTTCTTAGGCCTGTGTCTAAAATCTCAAAACGTTTAGCTCTGCAGCTGTGCAAATAACACTGGCTAGAAGAGAGGAGCAAAACAGAGCTGTAGCCTGTTTAAGCAGGATGCAGAGAAGACAGTTCTTGAGCTCTTGTAACTCACAATTATGTGGAATCATTTAAAGTAACAGAACACAGGGAATAGCCAAAATGAAAATCTCAAGTTTTTCAGTTTTCCTACTATAAGTAGATAAGGGTCTGATCCTACACTCCTTACTCAGACAAAATCCCATTGACTTCAAAGTTAGGATTGCCAGGCATCCAGTTTTCAACCATAATGCCTGATCAAAAAGGGACCCTGGCAGCTCTGGTCAGCACTGCTGACCAGGCCACTAGAAGTCCAGTAGGCAGTGTAGTGGGGCTAAGTCAAGCTTCCTGCCTGCCCTGGCTCCATGTGGCTTCCAGGAACTGGCCAGCATGTCTGACTCCTAGGCACAGGTGTGGCCAGGGAGGCTCATGCGCTACCCCTGCCCCAAGCGACATTTCGCATTGGCCACGGCTCCCAGCCAATGGGAGCTGCAGGGATGGCACCTACAGGTGAGGGCAGCATGTGGAGCCCCTTAGCCTCTCCATCTAGGAGCTGGACATGCCAGCTGCTTCCAGGAGCCGCCTGAGGTAAGCGCTGCCCAGAGTCCACACCCCAACCCCATACCCCAGGTCAGAATCTACTCCCACACCCAAACTCCCTCCTAGAGTCCACCCCCCATCCTGCGCTCCAAACCCCTTGGCTCCAACCCAGAGCCCCCTCTTGCAGCCCAAACCCATCATCCCCGGCCCCACACCAGAGCCCGCACTCCAGCCGGAGGCCTCACTCCCCGCCCCGCACCCGAATCCGCTGTCCCAGCCCAGAGCCCCCATCCAACACTCCAAACGCCTCATTTCTGGCCCCATCCAAGATCCTGCAGTCCCAGTCAGAGCCTCAACCCCTCTTGCACCCCAAACCCCTATCCCAGCCCAATGAAAATAAGTGAGTGAGCGAGGGTGGGGGAGCACAAGAGACCGAGGGAGAGGGGATGGAGTGAGCGGGGGACAGGGCCTCAGAGAAGGGCAGGGCCAGGGCAAAGGTGTTCGGTTTTCTGCAATCAGAAAAGTTGGCAACCCTATTCAAAGGGTAATGGTTCCCATTAATGAAAGAGGCCCAACCCTACTTCTTATGGGTTCTGTTCAGCTCCTATTTATGTTAATAGTTTTTCCCTTGACATCAGTAGAATCAGAACTGAGTGCTACACAAAGATTTTCCTTGCAGTTTCTGCAAGAAGATGGCAAAAAGCCCACATAGATGAGGAACTATCATAGTTCCTGAAGTCAAGAGTGTGCAGGAATTATTCTCTCCAACTATATCCAGAGCACACATTATGCCAAAAAGAGACAGAAGAGGCAAGATTACGTAAAGCAGGACAGGAACACCTGGGGGAGCAGACCTCACAATCTCAAGAAACAGCACAGCTTTTCACTTCCACAGAAATTAACTGGACAACTGAGAGGAGGATAGTGCTTCAGAGGCATAATCATCCATAGTGCTCTTGCTGGAGCTATGCAACTCAACCCTGACTCTTAATTAAGGTCATGCCTAAATGATACAATCTACACACGTTACTAAAATGGACTGAGTCATATAAATGTATCTGCATAAGAAATATATTGTTAACCCTTTTGACCCTTGCAGTTAGCCAAAATTCAGGGTCTTACAGATTGTTTCCATTAGGGGGTAAAAACTAATGATGGAGTCAGATATTTCTACAATGCAATCTTGTTCGCTTACGAAGTCTTGTTTCCTTGAACACAATAGGAAACAAACTTCAGGAGACAATCCTTTGTTCCCCGTTCCAAGCCCCTTTCCAGCCAGCACTTAGCCCAAAGCGCACTCTCTCCTGTTTTTCTCAGGGTCATGCTACCTGTACTGCTGTGGCTGTGGCTGGTGGTTCCTTGCTGCCTTCTTTGTCTTCTCTGTCTATGGCCATGGCTATACTACAAACTTTGTTTGACGCAAGTTATGCTGGCATAAAGCTGCTGCAGTTAGCGTATCACTTGTACACATGAATACTTGTGTCAGTGCTGCACATATTCACAAGGAGTGCTTGTGTCAACGCACAATGAGGTGCACCAGGGTGGATATCCGTGTGTGCTGCATGCCACCCTATAGCCATACAAGTCATGCTGGAGTGGGGGAGCAATGGATCAAGTTGCCTTCATGCAACTTTTTTCATCCCATATTGCCATCCCTGACCCATAATTTTCATACCTTTTTTTTAAAATCCCACAAACTGTCACGGCACTTGTTTCTGTCTGCCATCTCTGACAAGCATAGAGCCTGAACAACTCTGCACTATTGTCATGAATGTTGCAAACACAGAATGAATGATCCTCTGGTATTTGCAGAGCCGCAGGAAGTACCACAATAGGGGACATGCTGATTTCTTTGAGAACAAATTGCTAAGGGACATAGCAAAAAACAATTCAAGATTGTTGTTGGCATTCACAGAGCAGATACAGATGGTGGAGTGCTGCTCCTAAACCTGAGAAACGAGCACTGACTGATTGAATTGCATCGTGATGCATGTTTGGGATGATGAGCACTGGCTTCACAACTTTAGGATGCGAATGACCACACACTTGGATCTGTGTGCCACGCTCAAACCAGCCCGCCAGCGCATGGACACCAGAAGGAGAGTTGCATTGACAGCTGAGAACTGAGTGGCAATTGCACTGTCAAAGCTTGCAATACCAGATTGCTATCAGTTAGTGGGAAATCATTTTGGAGTTGGAAAATCCTCAGTGGGAGCTCCTGCCATACAAGTGTGTAGGGCCATTAATTGTATCCTGCTAAGCCAGACTGTGACTCTAGGCAATGTATACAACGTTGTGGATGGATTTGCAGTCCCGGGAGTTCCTGATCTGTGGTGGGATGATAGCCAGAAATCATCTCCCTCTTCTGGCACCAGACCATCTTGCCCCAGAGTATATCAACAGAAAGGGGTACGTTGCCATGGTTATGTATGTATTGGTGGATCACCAGAGACATTTCACTGATACCAGTTTGGGCTGGTCAGGAAAGGTACATGATGCTCACTTCTTTAAGAACACAGGACTGTACAGGAAGCTGCAAGCAGGAACATTTTTCCTGATTGATGGATTATTATTGGTGATGTTGAAATGTCAATAGTGGTCTTGGGGGACCCTGTCTACCTCTTGCTCCCCTTGCTTAGGAAGAAGTACACTAGCACCCTGCCAGCTCCAAAGAAAGATAAGCCCCCGGCTCAGCAGGTGCAGAATGAAAATTGAATGTGCTTTTGGCAAATTGAAGGGATGCTGGTAATGTTTATTCACTAGATTATATCTCAGTGAGAAAAATATCCCAATGGTTATAGCTGCCTGTTGTGTCCTGCATAATATCTGTGAGGCAAAGGAGGAGAAGTTGCCACCTGTTAAATTTGTTTCGCTCAATGCTGCTGTTGTTCTTGTATTATGACTTTGGGTAAATAAGCAACCCTGATTTGCCTTCTTTCTTCCATCATTATTTTATATAATTCAATCAGGTCCCTCCCCCGCCCCATCAAACCGTCCTTATCTTTTCCATCTCTCTTGATATGCAAGCCTTTCTGGGCTTCTTATCATTTCTATTGCCCTGAAAGACTGCAGGCTACATTGGCCACACTTGGACCTAAACAATTTTTTTCTGTAATGTTTTCATTGCTGCCTGTCAGATTAGAAGTTAACTGTATAATTTAACTTCAAATCTCAGTCATAGAATCATAGAATATCAGGGTTGGAAGGGACCTCAGGAGGTCATCTAGTCCAACCCCCTGCTCAAAGCAGGACCAATTCCCAACTATATCATCCCAGCCAGGGCTTTGTCAAGCCTGACCTTAAAAACCTCTAAGGAAGGAGATTCCACCACCTCCCTAGTTAACCTATCCAGTGCTTCACCACCCTCCTAGTGAAAAAGTTTTTCCTAATATCCAGCCTAAACCTCCCGCACTGCAACTTGAGACCATTACTCCTTGTTCTGACATCAGGTACCACTGAGAACAGTCTAGATCCATCCTCTTTGGAGCCTCCTTTCAGGTAGTTGAAAGCAGCTATCAAATC